>NW_024740134.1:0-112500 GCF_018991925.1 Homarus americanus
AGAGAGAGAGAGAGAGAGAAGATAACAAACCCCACCTCGTGTAGAGAAGGCTCCCCCCACGGTGCGCCTCTGACAGACAAATACATGGGTCGTAAGGGCGTCCATGACACTAATATTAAGCATTGCCGTTCCATTATATTTGTGAGTTTGTTTTAATGGCTTTATTGAGTGTGGAAAGAGAGAGAGATATAGAAAGAAGAAAATAGAAAAAGAGAGAGGAGAAGAAAAAATAGAAATAAAGCTAAAAAGAAGAGAAATGAAATAAGAAAAGTAAGATAATAAAAAAATAAGAGGAAGAAAAAGAGAATTAAACACAGAAAAATTATTTAACATCTACTTAAACGCCTTAAAAAAATCCACGTAAATTAAGTCAAATGATACGGTAAATTTCACTCCACTTTGGACATTTTTTTTCCCCTCTCATATTGAACCTGTATTTAAAACCATTTCTTTTCGGTCCGTTTATAGTAAAAATTTTATTATTATTTAAGAGGGAAGCGATACACTTCCATGGTGGTGCCGTGTCGTCTCTCGTTCATTAATGCATTCGTAACCTGAAGCATTTTTACGGCCTGGAAATTTCTCCTTAGTGTATTGTGTATTTTAGTTATTTATTTATTTATTTTTTATTATTTTTTTTTTTGCATTTTCTTTGCTTCTTTATTTTGTTTTCCTTTTTTTTTGCTTTTTTGCGACATTTAGAGTGAAAACACTAACCACTGGAACACAAAAGGTACAGTTTCCTTACATTCTTGTACAAATATTCACAGTAAAATTATTATTAAAACAAATACGATATAGACACACTTCTAATATTAATATAGTAATAAAAAAATCAATAAACGATATAATACTCCCAAAAATTGACCCATTTAGCGATATATAGTCAACAAAACAATAAAATATTTTTAGTATTGCAATAAAATAATAATTACTATTAAAATTCTCACAATAGCGATATATATACACCACCACTATTGGGTAAATTTCACTCACGTCACGATTTCCTTTCAGTAAATTTTAAAAGCGATTTATTAACATTTATTTTGTCGATATTTCAGCCGTAATATTCCTCCAACATTAAAATAACCTCATGAGCTAAAGAAAATCACCCTAATAAATCGTGTATCGGACCTGGGTTTTTTTTTTGTATAATTCGTGTTTTATCAGTTCATAGTATAACCATTATTATCGCAAGACTAACGATAGACCTCTTTAAAAATTCTCGTATAAAGCGATAACTGGGGTAATAGATTCTCTCAACACTATGTAATTCTTCAGGCGTTATGAGTGAGTCTCCCACAAATTTATAACATAACCTTTAGCAAAAATGTCTTAGAAACTTGCATATGCTGTGATATAATTTATGCATTATGTTAATTACGAGAAATATTTTACGAGAATAAAATGTTAATATATTGTGTGTCAATATGATCTTAATAAATTCTGAATATTGTTTTAAAATTCCTATAAATTCTTGCAATTCCCATATATTACTTTAAAAATATACTACACATTAAATATCTACAAAATAGACAAGCACTCATGATATAATCCCCTCCCATTCCTCCATCTCTCCCTTCTCCTCCCCCTCCCTTTCCTCCATCTCTCCTTTCTCCATCTCTCCCTTCTCCTCCCCCCCTCCTCCTCCTCCTCCATAACCACAGCCAGGGAACGAAAAATACCACAGGTGAAAATTCCTCAAGGTATCATGTGTCGAGGCAGGTAGGCAGGCAGACAGGTATGTAGGCAGGCAGGTATAGGCAAGCAGGTGTAGGTAAGCAAGTATAGACAGGCAGGTATAGGCAGACAAATAGGTAGGTAGGCAGACAAGTTAGGTCGGTGGTTGGAACATTTAACAAAGGTCTAAAGAATCTACAGGGCGTGCCATTACCTGGGCCAGATATATAATGGTGTTGGATCTTGTCTTTCCGGCTGGTGAGTGAGTATCATGAAGGCTCATCTAATGGAGTCCCAGGTGTAATAAGAGTCTTAATTAGTGAAGGTTCTTTTTGCTGCTTCGTTTTATTCCTCATGGACCCTTTTTTTTTTAACCCTAGAGAGAGAGAGAGTGATAAAATTGTTTGTGTGTTATGAGATGGTGTCGTAGGTGTTGAGAGCATCGATCAACCTTGAAGTGGGTAATCAGAGGGCAATAACTAACCAGGGCTTAGCATTATGATCCCTCCTCCACCCACCCTCTCTGGCCCTCTTTGATGCGAATATAAATGTGTTTTTTTTTTGACGGCTGATGTGAGACAGGGGTGGAGACGGTGGTGATAGTGGTGATGTTGATGGTGATAGTGGTGATGTTGATGGTGATAGTGATGGTGATAGTGATGGTGATAGTGATGGTGCTGTTATATAAGAGAGAAGAGGAATGGGAGGAGAGCGAGGAGGAAGGAGGGGAAATGGTGGTGGTGATAGAGGGAAGGGGAAAACAGATAGAAGAAGGAGCGAAGGAGGAAATGGAAGAGGATGAGGGAAGGAAGAGGAGGAAGCAGAAAAAATGCAATGCAAGAAAAATCACTTAGAAAGGAAGAGGAGACAGACAGACAGACAGACAGAAAAGAAACACCTCAAATAAAAAAAATAAAAAAAAACACTTAAACACACAAAACACACAACCCAACAAAACACTATAAAGAAAGCATAAAAAATCTCAGGTGTAGCGGTAATAACTCCCCTTAACGACCTCCCACCTGGTCATTTAACCCAATATATAACCCCACCCCCCCCTTTATCATACCCCTATACCCTAACTGGCTATTAATTCCCCTTTATATCATATATGACTTTGACACCTTTGTTTAATCACTTTGTTTACTTGTTTATCTATGTTGTTTACCTATGTGTTTGGGTCACTCGCTGGGGGGAGGAACACTTTAATGACTACCTGGTTTAATGTATGGCGAGTTGATTATTACAAATTAACCTGCCCGGGTCTTAAGCCTTAATGAGCTCCGGCCCAGGTGTGGGGTCGAGGAGCGTCTTTCTTTCTCTCTCTCTCTCTCTCTCTCTCTCTCTCCCTTCTTTCTTATTTCTCTCCATCCTCTCTCCCTCCTTACCTTCTTTCTTCCCCCCCTCCCTTTCTCCTTCCTTCCTCTCTCTCTCTGTCTCTCTCTCTCTCTCTCTTATTTGCCTGTAGCCGCCCACTATCTGTAACTGTAGTCGCCGCCCACTACCTATTTCAGTAACCGCCCATTATCTGTAGCTGCAGCCGCCCACTACCTGCAGTCGCCGCCCACTGTTTATTACTTATTGTCTCCACCCATTTTATGTACCTATAGCCACCCATTACCTCTACCTAAAGCCGCCCACCGTGTATGTCTGTGTTCATGTGGGTATGTGTGTATATGTGTATGTGCGTGTATATAGGACCACCTCCCAAAACCCACCTCATAACCTACACACACATAACGAGGTCACCTTACAACATAAAAACACATACATTCATACCTCACCCTACCCTCCCCCTATACACACACAGGTAAAAAGTAGATAAATGCGTTATCTGCAGCAGTAATACCTAACACACCCCCTACAGCCACCACCCCCCCAACACTATCCGGAGAGAATGTGGATTAATGTCTCCCCCTCCTCCTCCTCCTCCTCCCTCCACCTCCCCTCCTCCTCCTCCTCCCCTAGAAACTAGATCCACACTGCTGATCCTCCAAGACTCTCAGTAACTCGCATGACGACCCAGAACAAATCCAACCAGACGTGGAAAATAAAGTTGATTATATCCACATAGTTGATGATAAGGATAGATGATGATGTCAGTGATACGTGAGGAAGGGGTAGGGATGGTGGTGGGGGGGTGGTGGGGAGGAGTGGGGATGCAGAGATGGGCGTGGAGAAGTGCAGTAGGGTGGAAGAAGTAGGGAGAGATAAGGAAGTGGAGAAGAGAGAGAGAGAGAGAAGTTTAATGAGTTCAGTGTTTACCAAAAAATACTTTAAAAAAAATATCCTAAAAATTCTCCCCAAAACAAAGAAAAAAAAAAATAATTCCAACCATCCTGACCAAGAGTTAAGATATCGACTCACTCCTCACAAGACAGAGAGGCGGCACCTTTAGAGCTTCTCCTGTTTTGTGGCGGACGAGGAGAAAAACTTGTCTCAACAGAAGCTCCAAAGAAACTCAAAGTTGTTTCTGCTAAAAGGAGATTTGTCACTAGGAGAGGAGGGGGCAGGTGTGAGGGGAGGAGGTGGGAGTGGGAGAGGTCTGAGGAGGGCAGGTGTGAGGATGGGGGTGGGAGGGGTCTGAGGAGGGGAGCAGGTGTGGGGAGGAGGTGGGGGGGGTGGGGAGGGGGTCTGAGAGGCGGAGTGTGAGGAGGAGGTGGGGGTGGGGAGGGGGGGGGGTCTGAGGAGGGGGCGGGGTGAGGGGAGAAGGGAGGTGTGAAGGTAGGGAGTAAAGGTAGTAGTGGTAGATGATGAGGGGAAGAGAGGAAGAAAAGGAGAAGAAACGATGATGAAAATTAAAATAGATATGAGGAAGATAATGATAAATACTATAGGAAACAAACAAGACCAGAGAGAGAGAGAGAGAGAGAGAGAGAGAGAAATTCACAGTAATAAAATCAAACCTCCGAACAACACAAGTGACATAAAACGGTGCTATTAACCCGACCCAAACCGACCCGACCCTACCGAACAACCCGACCCGATCGTGTTATCTCTCCCCCTATATGCTTCACCCTACCTGATATACCCACACTTGCCATTAATTAACCTTACTGGCATAAGTGTACAGGTAATCAAATGTTGTAGTCTCTCTCTCTCTCTCTCTCTCTCTCTCTCTCTCTCTCTCAACAGTAATAAGTTAAATAAGTTATAATAAAATTAGTATTACTCTACACGACTAAGATTAATATTCGTCTCGGTCATAAAACGTAAGGAATGAAGCAACACCAGTAACCTAAAAGCATCATTATCAACCATCAACCCCATAAAAAAAAGTGCGTCCTTTTACCCAGCGTCTCAATCAGGTCTTCATTATTAACAAGGTGGGTGTGTAGGTGGCCCAGGTATAGCATCTCCTGATATACACTGTTACCAATACCTGCATCCTAGTGACACACCCTTCCTTTTCACCTCTCTGTATCTTATGTTATCGTTGGTTTTGTATTGGTAAGAGGACTCATGGGGTCTACTACAGGTTGTCTGGTTGACTGACCTGGAAAAATAGTGACAAGCGACCACCTACGTGAAGATATTCCCTCGTCGGTTGGAGTTGAAGAACCCGGCGTCTTTGTAGGGTACCTAGCCGTCCGCCGCCCCGATCACCCTCCAGCCGCCCCTACCACCCCCAGCCGTCCTTACAGCCGCCTCCAGAAGCTCACATTCTCCTTCCCTGTGTGTCTTTTTTCATTGGTCCTGGAATCTCATTTCTTGTAATGGAACATAACTTCTTTGTGGTTCCGCCGCTCCTCGTGTCCTTTCTGTACGTCTGTTTGTGTGTCGGTGGAGTCTGTGTTGGTCTTTTGTGGTGGTCGAGTCCCAATTTGTGATGGGTTCTGAACCTCTTTATAACCAAAAAAAGAGGAGGGGGATTTGCGGTCTTGTACGGGAGGTGCAGTCACCCACCCGTGGAGAATTACGCGGTCTACAAAATGCTCCCAGATGTTTGAGGAAAATTACAAAAACTCTCCTCTACAGGTCCGGCGGCCTCTACGGAATAACACCTTGGCCACGCCCGAGTCTGATACCTTAACCGTATGTCAAAGGAAACTTCCCTCAGTGGCAGGATATTAGATGAAATTAGATCCATTCGACAATGGATCTTGCGAGTGGTACAAAATTGACTCTCTAGTGTTCCATATTGAGATAATGAGTGTCTTGCATCTGGTATCTGAACACAAAACATCCCAGTTAATGTATTTCGTCTGTGTAGTGAATTATTATACCGTGTGGTAAGACTATGTGGTGGTTAGGTTAGGTATCTAATTATAAACGCAAGAAGAAACGCCACCCCACACACACACAACCAGCTCAACATGTATGGGTTTCTGTCTGGTTTTAACGAAGCATCGGTTAAAAGGAGTACAAGAAAACCTCACTAGAATGTTGTTGTTTATCTGGGAGTGTTGGAAGACAGTTATAGTTGATGTTGTCGCTTGTTTCATTCATACTGTTGTTTACCTGTTTTATTGTTTTTTTACTAACTACTACATTCTTCACTTAGTTACAGAGGTGATAAAAGGTTAGGTTAGGTTTAGGTTAGGTTTAGGTTAGGTTAGGTTAGGTTAATTACATAGGTGATAAAATTTTTTTATATCACTCTTCACAAACCACAGGACTCCTCGTCAATCCCCAACTACCTCTAGACACCTCTCCTCACTCTCTGCGCCAACACAACATCAAAGAGACTCCACCGTGCGCCATAACTCCCTTAAAAATGCAAACAAACAAGCGCGCCGACATCACCAAGTACCCGAACTCCTGAGGTGCGGACACGAACCGCCGAAACGAAACTCCGAACCCGCTAAAGGCAGGTCGGTTATGGTGACAAATACTTCCTCCGCGGGTGGTTGGGGGTTCAGTGGCGGGCAGGAGGAACTAGGAGGAGGAGGAACAAGAAGGAGGAAGAACCAGGAGGAGGAGGAAGAGGAATATAAGGAACTCTGTAATAAAACATACATCAGTAACTCCCCAGACACCGACGAGGAAGGACGCTGTTGTTGCCTTCTCCTTCAAGACCCGAGGCATCTTTAAGGATCTTTCAGTCTTACAAAAACTCAGTCGTCGTCATCGCCGTTATCCTCGCTATCATCATCACCATCGTCATCATCGTCACCGTCGTCATCATCATCGTCACCATCATCATCATCGTAGTCATCATAATAGTCAAAAAGCAATACCAATGTCTCACTCTCCACGTCATCCCACTTCAGCGAGACGAGTAAGTTGTGGTGATGGAGGAGGCTGGCAGAGTGAGTAGGTCAGTGACAGGGTGAGTAGGTCAGTGGCAGGGTGAGTAGGTCAGTGACAGGGTGAGTAGGTCAGTGGCAGAGTGAGTAGGTCAGTGACAGGGTGAGAAGGTCAGTGGCAGGGTGAGTAGGTCAGTGGCAGGGAGAGGAAGGTCAGTGACAGGGTGAGGGCAGGTCAGTGCTGCATATCAGGTAGAAAATGGCAGCTCCTCGCTGTATCGGAGAGAGGTTATCGATCACTCAGCGGTCATCCCGCCCGCCTGCCGTTCCGCCCGCCCGCCTTTCCGCCCGCCCGCCGTTCCGCCCGCCCTTGCTGCCCGCCCTAACCTCACTGCCTCTGCCTGCTGTTATCATTGCTGCACCGACTTACTCCTCATGTCTCTCCTCACCATCATGTCTCTCCTCACCCCTCATGTCTCTCCTCACCACTCATGTCTCTCCTCACCCCTCATGTCTCCTCACCACTCATGTGTCTCCTCACTAACTCACTCACTCACTCACTCACTGACGGAGAATATTAAGTGACTCGTTCTTGATAGGTCTATAAGTAAAGTCAATAAGTACTACAGCATTGTAAGAGAATATGTTCATGTTAATATTACCATTGACTTATTTATAGGTATTTCTACAACTGAGCTTTTGTTATGACTATTTATGTGGTCGACGTAACAGTAGTAGTAGTAGTAGTAGTAGTAGTAGTAGCACCCTCACCACAGCAGCGCCCCCATACAACATGGTACCAAACTAACTCACAATGTTACACCGATGACGTAAATAAACACAAACCACAATATTATTAAGTCAACGTCAATCCTCACTGACTTATTATGATAGATGTTTTAACAGATTGAGTCGGTAATATATCATCAACCTTAAATCAATTTGCAACGCTTCATTCTTTTGCAATTTACATTTTGCAATTTATATCCTACCGGCGTCTATCGTCACAAGCAACTAAACAAACAAGCAAGAATAGGTAAATCAAGCAAGAGTTTGATTTAGTCGTAGGAAAAACACAAGAAAAACAATGATTTATGTTATGAAAATTACTTTGTTGTTGTTTTATTGTTTTTTCCTCCTATCCTCCATCTTTCCTCCTCCTATTGCTTCCTCCACCCATCTCCCTTCCCTCCACCTCCTTGACACACCATCAGTCACTTCACCCTTAGACAGACAGACAAGCAGAGAGGTAAAAGACACACACACACACACACACACACACACACACACACACACACACACACACACACACACACACACACACACACACACACACACACTACAAATAAAACTCACTTTCAATTACCTATAAAACATTTTCTGTGTTAATACTCTAAACTCTTATGTATATTTAAGAACTTTTTTTCCTTATTTCTTCACATAGGGAAGAGTCGTGTTTACTTCCCAGTGTTGACTCAAGAGTATTTTCCTCCTTATAAGTTTCTTCCCAAATTTTTTCGTATTATTGTATTATTTTTCTTAGTATATAAATCCAGGGGTATTTTTAAATTGATGTTTTATATATACCTTTTTATATATTAGTGGATTTTATTTATATGATCAGCCTCCTCTCTCCCCAAAAAAAAATTACCCCCTAAAATAAAAAATATCCAATCAGTTATCCACGAATCCCATCTTGTTTTTCTACCTTACACGATAAACTTAATTAATTTAGAACAAAGGCATAATGATATAATGCCAAAAAATAAGACCCGATCAAGTATAATAACACAAACGAGCATAATTACTCTATCAAATATTCTATAATACTTAGAGACTAATTATAGGAAAAAATTATCAAATTATCTTTTATCTTAATTATTCATATTCTATAAGGTATTTTCTCTTATCTTCACGTCATAGGGTTTGTCTCTGAGGCTCCTATCAAAGGATTCTTAGTCGCTTTCCTTAGGCTCCATCTATCGTAAGGTTCTCCTCTGAGGCTCCATCTATCGTAAGGGGGTTACTCGAAGGCTTCATCTCATTCTATCGTAGGTTTTAAGGTTCCATCTATTGTAATATTTTTTTTTCTCCCCTGAAGCTCCATTTATCGTAAAGTTCTCCCCTGAAGCTCCATCTATCGTTAGGTTCCCTTCTGAAGCTCCATCTATCGTAAGGTTCCCCTGAAGCTCCATTTATAGTAAGGTTCTCCCCTGAAGTTCCATCTATCGTAAGGTTCCTCCTCCCCCCTCTGAAGCTCCATCTATCGTAAAAAAACAAAATCCTCACCGCTTGAGGCTCCATCATTCAATATGAAGAGCCTCAGCCCAGGTGACGTGAAGCACCTGGACGATGACTTGGCAAAATATTATCACCAAGATTTTTAAGGATTTGTTTTATTATTGTCTCTCTCTCTCTGTCTCTTGTGTCTGTCTGTTCTCTCTGTCTCTCTCTCTCTGTTGTCTCTCTGTGTCTCTTGTGTCTGTCTGTTCTCTCTGTCTCTCTCTCTCTGTTGTCTCTCTGTGTCTCTTGTGTCTGTCTGTTCTCTCTGTCTCTCTCTCTCTGTTGTCTCTCTCTGTCTCTTGTGTCTGTCTGTTCTCTCTGTCTCTCTCGCTCTGTTGTCTCTCTCTGTCTCTTGTGTCTGTCTGTTCTCTCTGTCTCTCTCGCTCTGTTGTCTCTCTCTGTCTCTTGTGTCTGTCTGTTCTCTCTGTCTCTCTCGCTCTGTTGTCTCTCTCTGTCTCTTGTGTCTGTCTGTTCTCTGTCTCTCTCTCTCTCTGTTGTCTCTCTCTGTCTCTTGTGTCTCTGTCTGTTCTCTCTGTCTCTCTCTCCATCCTATTTGGTTCTCTCTGCTCTCTTGTGTCTGTCCTTTCTCTCTGTCTCTCTCGCTCTGTTGTTTCTCTCTGTCTCTTGTGTCTGTCTGTTCTCTCTGTCTCTCTCCTTTCTTGTCTCTCTGTCTCTTGTGTCTGTCTGTTCTCTCTGTCTCTCTCTCTCTCTCTCTCTCTCTCTCTCTCTCTCTCTCTCTCTCTCGAAAAACTGGAAAATATTTATGTCACGATCTTCATACAGGCGTCAAGACTATCACGCCAGAATGATGTCATTTTCCTGTGGCGACGATGGTGGTGGTAGTAGATTGGGGTGGTAGTGGGTGGGGTGGTAGTGGGTGGGGTGGTAGTGGGTCAGGGGTGGTGAGTGGGTGGGGGTGCTTGGAGTGTATTTTTTATTGGTAGTGAGGTGGTAGTGAGATAGTACCAGGGTGGTTGTGTGAGTGGTGGTGGTAGGGGTGGTGGTGAGGTGGAGGTAGAGTTGGAAGTGGCACTATGAGGTTGGAGGTGGTGGACCACTACCTCCACAGCTTTCCACCTCTTGGAGATGCTTTACTATAGGTGTTGGTAAGGGAGTGTAGACAGGACCACTTATTTATGTCATCCCCAAGTGTGTGTGTGTGTGTGTGTGTGTGTGTGTGTGTGTGTGTCTGTGTGTGTGTGTGTGTGTGTGTGTGTGTGTGTGTGTGTGTGTGTCTGTGTCTGTGTGTGTGTAGGAATAGGATAAGGAAAAGGAGGAGGAGGAGGAAGAAAAAGAAGATAAGAAGGAGGATAAAGTGGCAAGGGAAAGAAAATGAAAAAGGAGCAGGAGGAGGAAGAGAAGGAGGCGTCCAGACCAGGCCAGCTGACCCAATGACTCGCCGTACAGCAGATGTGTGAGTGTTTGTCTTGCCAGGTTTGTGTTTGTGCACGTTAACCCGGGGTTAATCCTGGTCCTAACTCAACCTTGAAGCTGGTCATAGCTGCTGCAAGGGGGGGATATGGATGTGTTTGTTTATGTGTGTTTGTTTGTGTGTTTGTATATATGTTTAGGTATATTATGTGTATGTGTGTTTCTTTGAGTGTGTGTGTGTGTGTGTGTGTGTGTGTGTGTGAATATGCAGAGCACCTTATCGGCCTAATATATCCCGCTCTAGCCTGCCCCCGCCCTCACCCGACCTGACCCCGCCCTCACCCCGCCCTTACCTGACCTGGAGTGCCTTGAATATTTACAAGGCTCTTCATTATTTTTCTACCTATTGTTATCATACTTCTTCCCGTGGCCCTAAATTTGAGGCTGGGAAGAGTCGCCTTTTTTTTTTAGGCAGTATGATTGTTTTAACTGTTTTTATGTGTGTTTTAACCTCTTGGGTATGATGGTTTAACCCGAGTATGATGGTTTACCTCCTTGAAGTATGATGGCTTAACCCCTTGAAGGATGGTGGTTTAACTCCTTGAAGTATAATGGTTTAGCCAAACGAAGATGATGAATTAGCACCTTGTAGTATGATGGTTTAGTCCCTGAGTATGGTGGTTTAACCCCTAGAAGCATTATGGTTTAAACTCTTAAGTACAGTGAGTTTACGCCATCGAGTAAGATACCTTAACCCCTTGAGTACGATAACTTAACCCCTTGAGTACAATAACTTAACCCCTTGAGTACGATAACTTAACCCCTTGAGTACAAAGACATAATCCCTTAAGTACAATGACAACCCCTTGAATACGATGTCAATTATCGATAAGGTAATATTAGAGAGACAAAAAATTTATGTAATTTATTCTCCCCGGAAATAATGTGGTCAGAAAACACCCATTCTGTGAAATGTTCTCAATAATGTCTAACTTTTTGGGGGTTGTATTTGACGGAATATATATGAACGTTGTTGTTGTTACTGCGCTTCAACAACAAGTTACTAAGGCGTTTAAGCAAGTAATAAGGTAAGTATTAAAGTATTTCATCAACAATTAAATATTATAAGTGATAATTTGCGCGGGAAAAAATCAGAAGAGCGATGATAATAATAATAATAATAATAATAATAATAATAATAATAATGATAATGATAATGATAATGATAATAATAATAATAATAATAATAATAATAATGATAATAATAATAATAATAATAATAATAATAATAATAATAATAATAATAATAATAATAATAATAATAACCTAACCTTCCCCAGGTGATCAAAACAAACTCCTTGGAAGGGTTGTGTAGCCCTCTGGAGTTACCTGCATATCATACCTGTGTGAGCCCTCAACAATCTGTCGAACAAGACGTGACCAAGAATAACCCGAGGAGTTTAGACCTTTCATGATATCACCTCTCCTCTGGTCACGAAGGTAGGGAGGCTTGACCTGTGGTTGGTGGCAGGTGCAGGAGGCATGGTTTCTTGTCCCAGGGGAAAGACCTGTCCGCAGGGGATCATGCCGAAGAGGCCGAGGGACACAGTTGCCATTATTATCCCCTCCCTCGGGTATTTCCTGTCGTAGAAATCCCTCGGTTCCTGGGTCAGCTGTGGGGGGAAAAATGTCTTCCACTTCCTCTCATAATTTTTTTTTACTTTATGTTTTCCAGAGTTTCTTTGTCGTTGTGCCTCGGTGCTGGGTCGATCTACATAGTCATGTTTCCTAATTGCAACACGGGAAGACCTCCACGAATACCAAGGTAACGCTTCTTAGTAATCGCTTTAGTATTTTTTTTTCATATCTTCATTAACTCTATTATTATTATTATCATGAACATTATTCTAAACTTTCTTATATTTCTTTATGTCTTTGTAAAATTTTATGTTAAGAGACCCACGGATTACGTCTTCAATTTAAGTCAGTTTCTTTAGACGATTCTGCGTTTATATTTTCTCTGTTAACTGAAGGATCTTATAAACTCGTTCATTAAAACTCTTTACGCTTGATAACTTTTCTGGAGTCTCTAACCGAAGCAAGGAGTTCCTAATGCTTATAATAATGAAACTTAAAGGAATTCTTATTAAAAGTATCATCGTAAGTGGTTACTTTGGAGAATATTAACTAAGAGAGAGCTAAGAAAAGAAAGAGAGGAAGCGAAAGAGAGATAGAGAGAGCCGTCTCCCTGACCTGGGTCGGGTCGGGTGGCTCCCAGCATAAAGAGAACCTGGGCCAGGCCACTGAGGGGTGGAGAGGGCAGACGTCTCGCAATATTGCTGTTATAACCTTCACCGCCGGGCGTTCCTTATGTTAGACAATGTCCATAAACTGTTGTCACTCACGGGCCGCCTTCTGAGGGATGCCGACGCCCCTGGAACCGAGGAACTCCGCAGGGTCATGTAGCCTCTGACAGATAAACAGCCGTTCGTTCACAGGGCGTCTACC
Source organism: Homarus americanus (assembly GCF_018991925.1). Classification (NCBI taxonomy): domain Eukaryota; kingdom Metazoa; phylum Arthropoda; class Malacostraca; order Decapoda; family Nephropidae; genus Homarus; species Homarus americanus. Next base: position 13,032 of record NW_024740134.1, read on the forward strand.
GAGGTGTGGAAATAGCTTGTTCGCTCTCCACTAACCAGACGTTTTTTGCCCCAGGTTTTTTGTTGTATATTTTCCCGGATGATCAGGTTGAATATTAGTTTCTCTCCACTAAACAGACAACGTTTTTTGGTGAGGTTTTATTATTTCTTCCTATAGTTGTGTTGTTGTTGTAAATCACTTAAGAGTTCCTCAGCGGTGGAGGCAAATTGAAAACCTGAATTTATATCACATTTATTGTTTCTTTGCATCAGTATATCAAGCTTTTGTAGGTATATAAATTTCTGTGTGTATAATAAACTCAAGGTACATTAATAATCATGTTGATTGTTTCCTTGCATTTGTATATTATTTTTTGTTGTTATATAAATTGTCTATAATCATCTGCATATAAAGTCGACAAAGGACTTTCACGCCACATGTGCCCACTAGAACACATGCTAGCGAGACAGTACACATCCACCACAGACGACAAGGTCCAAGGCTTCCATCCCTTAACCCGGAGTGACAGCCTTAGGAGCCAAGTTAATGTAAACACGAGCTCAGGCGCCTCTGACGCACGTCCTGTCAACAGGTAAATAAATAAAAGCACATTCGTTCTGCTTCACTACCGCGTCGAACACTCGCTCGTCTCCGCCTCTACCTGTTGGTTTTGTTTTATTTACAAGGCTGAGTCCGACGTTTACCCGAGTTGTAAATCATTTCCGGATTACGAACCCCAGTCGAGCTGCGTCTCTTTTTTTATTCATCACCGAACCATCTTCAAAAACGCCCTCAGGATTATTGCTAATATATTTTTCTCTTTTCAAAACTGGATCTGACTTTTGCTTTTGGTGTAACGCTTAAAGTCGTGTGAGAATTTACGGAGCTATTGTCAGAATTTACTCTTCTTTTGGGGTATAGTGAACCAATGACCCGACTTGACCTCTCAGATCAATTGACCTGACCAGAGAATATCTTTAGTGTGTAAATTTAACAGTTGAGGTGTTTTGTTGTGATGCTTGGCGGAGTTTCATTCATGTAAGATTATTCTTTCGTTCTGGCGAGACCCGTGTGTGTGTGGTGGGTCCTACAAGGTGAGGCTTTGGGTGCGGAGGTTACAAAACTGTTCAGTATTTAATTCGGTTGTGTAAAATTTGTACAAGTTTGGAGTTCGGTTGTGCAAGATGACCGCACGTTGAACTTTTGGTCTTACATAATTCACGAAACTTTAAATTTTGGTGTTGCACGACTTTTGCAGGAAGACATAACTTTTAAAGGTGTCATATTAATGTCAATAAAGATAGCGTGGACAAGAGCGTCATTCTTCAGGCTTGAGTGACTGGCGAGTCCCAGTAACTGGTATTGACTGTACAGAACGTGTGGTCACGGTCACGTGCAGGCTTGACAGCTCACCATGACTGTTGCCTCCTGGACGAGAGGAACAGTCTGACAAATGTGCCCAGTGTTTGTATATCACTGCTGGCATTTGACTGCTAATGTCAAGAGTGGCGTCCAGACACTTTTCACAATACGTAGAGAATTAAATCTTACGACAAATATTGTTGGAAAGTTTGTCCAAATAAACCTGTTTATTTTTTGTCAAGTGGAGCGCTGGTTCTACCTGTTAGGTCTCCAATAATTAAAGAGCCATTCTGTAATGTTATTCAGTTTGGTATTTATACTAACACTTAATTCTGCAGTGACTCGTCCTATTGTTGATGAGTTAATACGGGTGAAATTGACCGTGTGAATGTTTACAAACCCTATCCTTTAGCGTCACCAGGAGGCAAGAACCACTCAGGGGCTACACAACTCACCTGTCTGATGACACTGTCAAACTTTAGTCTCAGTTCCCTTTAACAGCAGACTCAAACTTAAGAGTTCCACCAGCCAATACGAGTGTGAGGGAGTGTGTGGGCCTACCAGGGGCATGATCAGGGGTACGGTGGGGGCTGCCCCTCCTGAGTGGTATTGATCGTGGGCAGGCCTCCCGGTGGGCATTAAGAGGTCTTCTCAGCACCTCTCCCGTTATCATTCTTATCTTGACCAATACGGCTTTATCGCCGTCGTTCATCGCCTGTTCGGGAAAGGCGATAGCCCAGGCCACAGCTATCAATCAATTATATGGCTCTTGGGGGGAGTTTTTCAACGGGTGTCAATTGCATTCGTGCCGCTTGTTGCATGGAGTGGAGGCTTTGGTTACGGCTCATTTGTGGCACAGCAGTGTTGGTGTTGGAGAGGATAAAGGAAGAGTGGTGGAGAACTTTGTTGGAGAGGGTAGGAGTTGGGAATTGGAAGTGGCGACAACATTTAGTATTGTTGAGTGTGACGTGAGGCGGTACTTGAGGTGAACCTTCATGATGTATCGCTTAACGTGAAGGTGATGTTAGTAGTGATGATGATGATGCTGGTGGAGTGAGGGAATAACGCTGGAGCTTGACTGTAAACGATAATTCTTGAATGGGTTGATACTACAAGTTTGTTGGTCTGGTGTGGGATAAATACTGGAAATTTGACGACGCCTGACAAGAAAAATAAATAAATAAACACAGATGAGTATTTATGACAAAAGGAAGACTAGTTCAATAAGTTGCCCGTCCAGTAGATCCCAAATTAATTTAACGTAACCAATCCATTAGGTTAGGTTAGGTTAGGTTAGGTTAGGTTAGGGCGAGAACCACTAGGACTGTGTGTGACATATTTCACCTTCAACCATGGCGAAGTGGCATGAAGGACTCTAAAGGGGTGAGGGCCTTGCCACCCCCTGCGAGGATTGAAGGATGCGAACAAAATCAGAATCCTGGAGAGTTTAATAAAAAATAAAAACTAGCAGTATGGTCAAAAGATCACGACCGGATTATCAAACGATTGTACGCGTAATCGTTCCCTGAGACTGTAACCTAACCTAACCATATCCCTTTTTTCCTACCCCTCATTCAACCTCCTCCCCATCCATCCCTTCATCATCATTCACCTCTTTCTATGGTTCAACCCATACTTACTCATCCTTCGACCATTGTCTCTACCATCCCACAATCATTCCTTCCCATCCTCACCTATCCCACCCACCCCCAGTCTCTAAAATCCCACATCCTTCTCCCCATCCTTCAATCCTTCAGGCACCAATCCCATCCTTCCCCCACCCATGGCTATAGACAAATAGGGAACGTGAGTGTGGTGGCGATACGGTCATTACAAAGAGCATTTGCATTACGCCGCTTGTGGGGGTAGGCGGTATACACTCGGTATATCACAGGCGGTACACACTCGGTAGGGGCTTCATCCGTAAATCAATACTGCACGTGATGTAGTAAGTCAGAGGAATATATATATATATACCGTACAGCGAAACCTCTCTATAACGGACTCCTATCTCCATATAATCCGTTGGTGGGGATCCTCGATATAATGGACTGTTCGTTGCTATATAGTTCGATAGGTGTAAGTTTCACATCTAACGGACAATCGATATAACGGATTTCCCTCGCCATATAGTCCGTTAAATAGAGGTTTTCACTATAATTACCGCTCGTCGTTTTTTTAAGGCTCTTCGCGCTAAAACGCACCACCCTCAATGTTTACATCACGTACCAAAGTGTAATGTCATTCATTACACATTACCAGAACGAATCAAGTGATGAGTAACATTACGATACTAAAACAAACAACACATTACTACAATATCAATAAAAATAATGCTAAAATTAGACAAAAAAATATTAATACTATCCCCACCAAAAACCACTCGGCCATTAATCACATTATGCTAGAACGCATCAGATCAGGGCGTCCATCATACTAGAATGGATTTGGGGTTCGTATGTTTTATTCAGTCTAGTATGGCCATGATAATATATGCTACCTTCACTGCCCCTCAACACGGTGATAGATCATGTTACCACGCACTACTGTATACCATTACAGACTCAAAGCCCTCATAGTAGGTTATATTCAGTGAGGAGAGTGAAGTGAGTGAGGAGATTGAGGTGAATTGTGATACACCTTTCGTTGGATATTCCACCATGACCGAGGTACTTGTGGGGTGTATTGTGTGGGTGTAGCTTCATGTGTAGCTGTTTAGGAGGAGGTGGAAGAGGTGGAAGAGGGAGGAGGAGGAGGATAGAGGGATGTACAGAAGGATGGTAAAAGAGGGAGGAGGTGGAGGTAGATGTATTGACCCTAACCTAACCTAACCTAACCTAACCTAACCTAACCTAACCTAACCTAACCTACCTAACCTAAACACAATAACAATGATGAGTATCGGAGTGTTAAGAGAGGGACAGAACAGCGACGGTTGTACTGACTATTAGTGAGGAAGGAAGGTGGTGGAACAGAGGCCTCGTACAGTGGGTGGGTGGGTGGCGGGCTGAAGACGGATGAAGGTAGATGTTATGAAATCGGAAACTAATGTTGTGAAAAAATCCGAATCATATTTTAGATAAACATTGATAAAAACAACAACAATATGGCCGACACACCAATCAATCGCTTTCACTCCGTACCCATTCACAGCTGGGTCGACCAAACGAACCAAACGACCCTTAGAACAGAAAGAGAGACTAGGGAGGTTACATTCGGGGAGACAGTTTAAGAAGCTGGGGAGTTAAAGGCTAGTTAACATGGGGGAGGATATCGCCGGGGTGGAAACTGGGGAGGGCACATTCGGGGAGATATCTTAACGTTTTGGGGTGACGGGGAAGGGCAGTAGAGGGCAAGAGGGGGTTAACTCACACGTCAAGGAAGGAAGGGCGTCAGGCAGGTGGTGGAGAGGCGTAAAACTACCTATCACGACCATGGGGAGGGGGTCGCTCTGTGGGGGTGGAACTGGGGAGATGGACTTTGGCTAGGGGTTGGGAGAGAGCTGGGGAGAATGGGGAAAGGGGTGCTGAGATGAGTAAAGACCTGGGGAAAAGGGTGGGAGGAGGTGTAAGAGCTGCTAGGAGGAGTAAAGAGCTGCTAGGAGGAGTAAAGAGCTGCTAGAGAGTAAAGAGCTGCTAGGAGGAGTAAAGAGCTGCTAGGAGGAGTAAAGAGCTGGAGGAAAGAGCTGCTAGGGAGGAGTAAAGAGCTGCTAGGAGGAGTAAAGAGGCTGCTAGGGAGGAGTAAAGAGCAGCTGGGGAGGAGTGGAGGAGGAGTAAAAGAGCTGGGAGGTAAAGAGCTGCTAGGAGGAGTAAGAGCTGCTAGGAGGAGTAAAGAGCTGCTAGGGGAGGAGTAAAGAGCTGCAGGGAGGAGTAAAAGGCTGGGGGGGGGTGGGCGGGGGTGGGCGGGGGTGTGTGGGTGGGGGTGTGGGGCGGGGGGTGGGCGGGGTGTGGGCGGAGGTGTGTGGGCGGGGGGTGTGTGGGCGGGGGTGTGTGGGCGCGTGGGGGTGGACGTGGGCGGGATGGAGAGAGGAGAAGGGAAGAGGGTTGGTGTAGCAGAGAGACTTTTGGCCGGCGGAGCAGTGAGTGGCCAGCGGAGGCAGTGTTGACCCTGACCTCAGTTCCATAATTCATGGCCCCGTCTGGATGTAATGGCCCCAGATGGCCCAACTGGGGGCTCAATCGATCATCGGAATATGATAGATTCTGCAGGCAGTAAAATCACTGTTCTGAATGCGAAATTAGTCTGAGGGAACACTGTCGGATCTTCCTATTCTTCCTTCTCCTCCTCCTCCCTCCTTCTCCTGCTGTTGTTCTTCCCCCTTCCTCCTCCCCCTGTTGCTGTCCCCCCTTCTCCTCCATCATCTCCTCCTCCATCTACCGCACTGAGTTGTGGTGATAGAAAGACAATCACTCTTCCTCCTGGTTCCCTTCTTTATCAGATTTTCCTTTGTCGTCACCGTTTATCTGTGTTGTCATCTACCGTCGGTCTGAGCACAGCATCGACGTCTCGGCTTTGATGAAGTTCAAGAATTTATCAGATTTGAAGAGTTTATTGGTTTAGGAAGTTAAAACAATAAACCATAAATAAACAGATTGTGGTAATATGAGATAAAATGTATTAATATCTTACTTTATTATGCATCTTCTCACTATATAATCCTATAGTCCATACGAGTACAAACGAGTCCGTACGAGTCCATCCGAGTCCATCTTCCCTATTTGCAAGTTTTGTGAAAGTCTCTTTGGTTCTGAGTGAAAGTGGAAGGTCAGTGAGAGATTGAAGCTGCATCCATCATGACCTAACCTTAACATAAACCTAAACCTAAACCTAACCTGACCTGACCTGACCTGACCCACTCTGATAAACCAACAAGAGAGAGAGACAATAAGAGGATCTAAGACGACACGAAAGCCTCACCCCTGGCTATAAACGTCCTAAGTTAAAGTATCCAACTCAAATTATACGAACGGTCAACTACTTCTATATATACGGTGTTACTGTTACTCGATCGTGAAACAAAGAAACGGAGGAGTGACATGAGGCGTCACTCCCTCGGTCACTGGATGAGGCGTCACTCCCTCGGTCACTGGAACATCTAGAGGTAGTGACTGATGATACTCTCCTCCCTTATCTGGGACTAAAAGTGACTAGATAACATATTGATGGTGAGCTTTATACCTGTGTTACCTGTGTGTTATTACTTCACCTGTCGCCATACCTGTTAATTAGTGGTTATCTTCCAGGAATTGATGTATTTGAGGACAGCCTTTGTATTACTACGTCATGTTGTATTAGGTGATGTTGTATATGTTGTATAATACATCCACAGGTAGGCATCATGTGGTCAGGTGTATCACTTTGTCATTAGATGTAACAGTGAATAATATGTTATCATTTCTACAACACGTGTGAGACTGTGAGTAAGATATCACATGATGTCATCTCTTAACAAATGACTCGATTACAAGGATCTCTTTTAGGATGTCAGGTTAACAAATGAACGAGCTTGTCTGTAAGATGTAAGACTATGATCGACTGTATTCAACATTGCCAAAGTCTTTATTTAAGTGTGTGAACTCTGACCACCTCATCATGATCAACCTCACTCTGTTTTTACTCGTCATTTTAAGAAAGTTCTTCGGCACCTCATTACCCGTAGACGGTAAAAAACAGAACGGGGAAATATCTAGATTAACAGTACTAATTTAATGACCATAGCCAATTAAGTGTCTTGGTCATTCCATCGTTAACATTCACATATTAGAGAGTTCAAAGTTAACACTATATATTTTTAGGCCTATAAACTCACGCTATAAACATTATACTAATTTACAAACACACACACAGGTTCTAAAAACATCCTATTATCAACTGAACCCCTGATATGACCCTTCAAACATCTTCACTACACCTGGAGCTGAGCATGATTAAACCCTTCATTAATCAGTTCCTTCTCCCAGGTGTACAGTACAACCCGAACCCATCATGATCTAATCCACCAATTACAATCTTAGAACAGTCAATTTATTAAAAAAGAATCCCTTCATTGGCTGAAACAACGCCCTATGCTTTGCTTCTGAAAACTAACCCAACTTAACCTAATCCAACTCAAACTCAATCCAATCTAACGTAAACTAACCTAACCTAACCCAACCTAATCTAACCCATCAAAAAATCTCACAACACACTTCCTTTCTTCCTTCTTCATCTAGTTATCTAATATCCACACTATTACTTTCTTCACTAACACTCACCTCTACACCTCATTCCCTCACATGTCATTCTTGGGTTGAGATGCGCAGTATTACCAATCAACGCGCGTCTAAACCAAGTCTATTTGGAGGAGTTTCTTTTTTTTTACCTTGATTGTGGATGTGGTAACGGTGATTTTTCTGGTTAGTTTTGTGCTCTCTCTCTCTCTCTCTCTCTCTCTCTCTCTCTCTCTCTCTCTCTCTCTTAGTTTACCTGGACAACCCACACGGTGTCAGAGGGAGCATAACCCACACGGTGTCAGGGTCAACCAGGAGGAGGTGTACCAATTGTTATTCTCACCCAGGAGTCAGTTCGAACCAGGCGTCAACTCATGCTGGGTCGAGTGTCGTCCGCATGTGTATATAACTGTAGCCTTTAATCCTTATAACACGAGAACATTAACCGGTTCCTCTTACTATACATAGGTTAATATACATACCTTACTATATATAGCTTAATATACATAATTTAATACATCCCGTCAGTATGAATGATAAATCAGATAAGAAAATAATCCTTAAATAATCACAAATACACACACAGTATGCTTGTGTGTGTGTGTGTGTGTGTGTGTGTGTGTGTGTGTGTGTGTGTGTGTGTGTTTTCTTCATAATCAACACAAACATCTGGGTGTGTGTAAGATGTCTGTCTTAAGTGATCATTTGCATGTTGTAAATGAATGTGTGTTGGGATTTGCATTGCAGACGTAGGATAACTGACGAGGAATTTCACACATTCAAGAAAAAAAATTTTCAGTGTGTATACAAGACGGGAGGAGGGGAGGGGAGGAGGGGAGGGGGAGGAGGGGAGGGGAGGAGGAGGGAGGGAGGGGAGGGGGAGGGGGGGGAGAGGGTGGAGGAGGGGAGGAGGGAAGGGGGGGAGGGGGCGGGGAGGGAAGGGGAAGGGGAAGGCAGGGGGAGGGATTTATCAGCAAGGAGTCACAACACAGGTGTAGGTGATGGTGTACCGCTGCTGGTCAGGTGTTCTCAGGTACACCCAGGTATGTCCCGGTTACACCTTGGTATGTGGTCGTTTGAGTAACTCGGTCAATGCTCTCTGTACTTAACCATTTATGTCTGTCTCTGTGTATTTATTTCCGTATTTATATATTTTATTTAACCATAAATAATTCTATACTGTGTTCATCCTTGGCACTGTGTATTGACCATGGTATACCCCCCTCCTAAAGCTGCCAAGACCTGACCTTAAACGTTGAACCTCTTCCGCTATCATCGTAAAGATCCGGGTTTGTGTTCGGGTTCGGATCCGGATTCGTGTTGGGGTTCGGATTCGTGTTGGGGTTCGGACTCGTGTTGGGGTTCGGATTTGTGTTTGAGTTTGGGTTCGGATTAGTGTTCAGAGTAAATATCTTTCATCACATTAGCGTTCCACATTATACACATTTACATTTTCGTATTTCTCAAAACATTCGTCTCTCCCTCATCAATTGTGTCTCAATACGAGTCTCATTTCTATATCACCTTATTGACAGAGAGAGAGAGAGAGAGAGAGAGAGAGAGAGAGAGAGAGAGAGAGAGAGAGAGAGAGAGAGAGCTGTCACACTATTCTTCTTTCGGTCTCCCAGTTACGATGATTTATGACCGGCTAGACGACACACACACACACACACACACACACACACACACACACACACACACACACACACACACACACACACACACAGACACACACACACAGCCCCCCACAAGACCAGAGTTTGTGGACGCACTATTTGTCATTTCTCCCTGAAGATTGACTGTTTTTCGTGATAGTTTCTTTACAGAGGAGAAACTGCCCGACCAACATCCTGACAGTATCATTACCAGAGGAAGAGGAGGAAGAGGAGGGGAGAAAAAAGAGGAGGAGGGAAGAGGGTAGGGGAAGAAGAGGAGGACGGGCAACGAGGATGACCTAGAATTGGTGACCAGGAGGTAAAGATGCGTTTATGAGGATCTACAAGCGTGGGTTCGAGTGTGTGTGGAAGCAGAAAGTTATCTCAGTGAGTGAGTGAGTGAGTGAATTCTCAGGACTCACTTTTTTCAGTTGTACTCAATATCCACACCAACTGTACTCAATATCCACACCAGCTGTACTCAATATCCACACCAACTGTACTCAATATCCACACCAACTGTACTCAACATCCACACCAGCTGTACTCAATATCCACACCAACTGTACTCAATATCCACACCAACTGTACTCAACATCCACACCAGCTGTACTCAACATCCACACCAACTGTACTCAACATCCACACCAACTGTACTCAATATCCACACCAACTGTACTCAATATCCACACCAACTGTACTCAATATCCACACCAACTGTACTCAATATCCACACCCTCTGCACCCTATAACTCAAGTCAACTATATTCAAGAAATTCTCCACCAGCTGTGCCCAGGAGTTGAACTATCTGTGGTCAGAATTCAACACCAACCGTGCTAATGCAGCGGTCGAGAGCCATGACAACTGGCGCCAGCTGCACAAACCTTGTTCCGCCTGTCCAGTAGCCGAGGAACAGGAGGAGGGGGCTGAGGAGACGGGAGGAGGAGGAGGAATAGGAGGAGGGGATGAAGAGGAGGGATAAAGAGGAGGAGGAAGAGGAAACGAAGGAAGTAAGAGGAGGGGGAGGAGGAGGAGGAAGTGGAAGAGGAAGGACAGAAGGAAAAGATAATTAGATGCATAACTGGGCTTCGTTGGGCCGTGGTTGAGGACGTGAGGAGACGTGGCTGTGAAGAGGTGACCCCCACCCCCCACACACCTGCCTAGGGAGGGTCATGAACCGTGAAGAGTGGGGGCGATAGGGTGAATAGGAGGGAGATAAGGGAGTAGAGGAGCTAGGTAAGGGAGTATAGGGGCTAAGTGAGGGAAAACAGGGAGTAGATAAAGGAGAACATGGAGTAGATAAGGGAGAACAGGGAGTAGACAAGGGAGAACAGGGAGTAGATAAGGGAGAACAGGGAGTAGACAAGGGAGAACAGGGAGTAGATAAGGGAGAACAGGGAGTAGATAAGGGAGAACAGGGAGTAGATGAGGGAGAACAGACACACTAATATCCCTACTCAACCTCCCACAGGAACACGAAATATAACACACACATAAGATTAACCTTTTCCTCTATTTCCTCCAACATCAACAAAGACAAACTAACAATATATTAAAATTCCAACCATGAAATACGATTTATTTACCTTCATTGCCAACAGGACTCCCACACACACCCAACCCTGTAACGAGACCCCACACACACCCACCCAACCCTGTAACGAGACCCCTCCCACACACACCCAACCCTGTAACGAGACCCTCCCACACACACACACACACCCAACCCTGTAACGAGACCCTCCCACACACACCCACCCAACCCTGTAACGAGACCCTCCCACACACACACCCACCCAACCCTGTAACGAGACCCCTCCACACACACCCACCCAACCCTGTAACGAGACCCTCCCACACACACACCAACCCCTGTAACGAGACCCTCCCACACACACCCACCCAACCCTGTAACGAGACCCCCCACACACACCCACCCAACCCTGTAACGAGACCCCTCCCCACACACACCCAACCCTGTGTAACGAGACCCCCTCCCACACACACCCACCCAACCCTGTAACGAGACCCCCCCACACACACCCACCCAACCCTGTAACGAGACCCCCACACACTCCCACCCAACCCTGTAACGAGACCCTCCCACACACACTCCACCCAACCCCTGTAACGAGACCCTCCCACACACACCCAACCCCAACGAGACCCTCCCACACACACCAAACCCTGTAACGAGACCCCCCACACATACTCCAACCCTGTAACGAGACCCCCCACACACACTCCCACCCAACCCTGTAACGAGACCCTCCCACACACCCAACCCTGTAACGAGACCCTCCCACACACCCAACCCCTGTAACGTAACGACTCTCTCCCACACACACACCCAACCCTGTAACAGACTCCCATGTAACGAGAACACTGTAACACTATCAGAACCTAATCCAGTCTCGTCTTCATCTTACTCAACTTTTTACCTAATGAATATATGCAATAAATGCCAAGTTCTATAATACGCTCTCTTAAGTCTCCTCCGGCATGAGGTCCTATAGCAGCAGCCGTCCTCCGTGGTGGCAGGAGGAACACTGAGCTAATACGGTGAACAGGGATCGTTTATATAATATTTTTTATCTTGGCTCCTTGAGTACTATGATATAACCCTTTGAGTACGATGGTCTAAGTCCTTGAGTACGATGGTCTAACCCCTTGACTATGTTCTAGCTATTTGAGTATAATCATAACTATAATGCTAACCACGTCGATATATAACCAAAAGAAATATACTCATTATACTCATTTAATATAACCGGGTAATAACAGATAATACTCACTCGCTACATTATAAAAGCCTTATTGTCTTGTATGGGTATAATAAGGACTTATAAGTTATGATAAGACTACATTAGTAAGTATATCGCGTAGTTAATATACTCAGTTATACTACAGATATGATGGAAATTTTCTCACCTGTTAATTAGAATAAAGTTAGGTGTAGGTTTTTGTAATCCAGGTGTTTAAGGTGTGTTTTGATGAGAGAGAGAGAGAGAGAGAGAGAGAGAGAGAGAGAGAGAGAGAGAGAGAGAGAGAGAGAGTTCTGCATGACTTGTTGACACACACACAGACACCAGTTGATTCTGTTAGCTTCTACCTGATGCACCGCCGAGACGCCAACAGCCAATCAAAACCTCTTTATTAACCTCAGCATTTTATACCTTTATCTTAGATGGCCGGGTTGTGGGGATAAAACTGTGTGTGTGTGTGTGTGTGTGTGTGTGTGTGTGTGTGTGTGTGTACGTTTATATACATAGCCAGATAAGACCATAAGGTAGAGTGTACCCGTATTCATTTACCGATACAAATCATGCAAATCAGTATTTATCTGATGGTGAAATTACTAACACAAGCTACAGGTTCCCCTCAAAGGACCCACCCTACCCACCAAAACCCACCACCCCAATTCCACCCACCCACCCACCTTCTCAAAACAAAACTCGTTCCTTCGTTCATAGGTCAAAGAGTAGTCTGAAATTCACCCTCAAAAATTCCCTCTATCTAGACAGTACTGTATACGTTCCGCTGTGCATATAGTTGATCTAATGGTCTGGACATTTTTTCCCTAGTTTGGACAATTTTCCCCCGAGTCTCGATAATTTTTCCCCTAGTCTCGATAATTTTTCCCCTAGTCTCGATAATTATCCCTAAATCTCGATAATTTTCCCCTAGTCTCGATAATTATCCCTAAATCTCGATAATTTTTCCCCTAGTCTCGATAATTATCCCTAAATCCCGATAATTTTTCCCCTAGTCTCGATAATCTTCCCTAAATCTCAATAATTTTTCCCCTAGTCTCGATAATTTTCCCTAAATCTCGATAATTTTTCCCCTACTCTCGATAAATTTTCCCTAGTCTCAATATTTTTATTTTTTGTCTTACCCTGTACGTGTTTACTAAAGTCTCTTGTCCTTGAGGGTGTGTGGGTGTGGTAGACCTCAAGTTTTATCGAATCATCAAGTAAAGAATGGCTTAAAACTGGCTTATTTTACCCTCGCTGTGTAAAGGTCCTGTGTTAAACTTCTTGAGGAGAAACACTCGTTTAAGGTCGACTTTCATGTAGTTAATTCTTCTTGTTTTTCTATCTGATGTGTTTGTCTGTTTGTCTTTCTGTCCGTCTGTCCATTTGTCTTGCTGTCGCTTTTTGACTCTCTCTCTCTCTCTCTCTCTCTCTGTCTATCTCATAAACTCACAGGTAAACTTTATATAGTGGACGTAGCTTCAACCATCCATATGCCAGCACAATACTTCAGCTGGTGTGCAAACTTCATCATCAATAAGTTGTGTTGTATTACGCTGTGTTGTGCTGTGATGTACTGTGTTGTGGAGTGATGTACTGTGTTGTGCTACGTTGTGTTGTGCTGTGATGTACTGTGTTGTGCTACGTTGTGTTGTGCTGTGATGTACTGTGTTGTGCTACGTTGTGTTGTGCTGTGATGTACTGTGTTGTGCTACGTTGTGTTGTGCTGTGATGTACTGTGTTGTGGAGTGATGTACTGTGTTGTGCTGTGCTGTGTTGTACTGTGTTGTGTTGTGTTGTGTTAAACCTGTTTCAGAGATGGTGCAAGACGCTGAACTGAGAGATAGCTAGCTGATGATAAGCAAAAGATTCACCCTAATACCTTGAAAAATTTATACAGGTAATGTTTGATGTAAAAATCTCTCCAGGTAAGTCTCTACAGCTAAGTCTCTACAGCCAAGTCTCTACAGGTAACCAAATAGATGGACACACACATACACACACACACACACACACACACACACACACACACACACACACACACACACACACACACACACACACAGAAAAGTCTGATCCAAGATATACCCTCAGCTAGGAATAGAAAAACACACTTCACCACCTACTGTTATGTACCAGAGAAAGTGTGTGTAGAGAAACTAACTACATTGTGTTTATGTCAAGGGAAGAAAAGTGTCTACATTACGTCCACACAGAGAGAGAAAAAAACAGTCACCTTCAAGTAGTATGTGTGTGTGTGTGTGTGTGTGTGTGTGTGTGTGTGTGTGTGTGTGTGTGTGTGTGTGTGTGTGTGTGTCATACTAAAACATGCTCACTGTCTAAAACTTTCTCCCAGGTGTTACCGAACGGACAATTGATCTAACTACCTGTCATTACCTGGACAAAGAAATCTAAGGCAAGACAGAGAATGAAACAGTACTTGATCTCGCATTATTTTCTCTGTCTATTTCTCCTGTCTCATTATCTGACAGTAGACAGGCACAACGAGAAGAGAATAGTAAATTAAACAAGTTTCTGTCTAGCCACATTACCTAAAGTAAATAAGATTTCTCTAAGTTATTCTCCCGTCTAAAGGGGGTGAAAAATCTGTCTTTTTCGACCCGTCAGTGGTAAGATGAAGCAGTGGGACGGACGCTGGACAGATAAAAAAAATCACCTCAACCAACAGTGGCAATGGACGGAGCTATGAAAATCCCGTCCTTTTTGTCTTTTAGTGGTCAGGCTCGGTGACAGTGACAGAAGGGAAAGGGGGAAAAGGGGAAGGGGGTAGAGACGGTCAGAGGAAGGGAGGGATGGAGAGGGACGGAGAGGGACGGAGAGCGAGGGAGGGAGGGGAGGAGAGGAGGGAAGGACGGAGAGGGAGGAGAGGGAGGAGGGAGGTAGGGGACGGAGGGAGGAGGGGGGGGACGGAGAGGACGGAGAGGGACGGAGAGGGACGGAGAGGGGAGGAGGAAGGGACGGAGAGGGAGGAGGGAAGGGACGAGAGGGAGGGGAGGGAGGGAGGGAGGGAGGAGGGAGGGAGGGAGGGAGGGGGGACGGAGAGGGACGGAGAGGGAGGGAGGAAGGGACGGAGAGTTACGGAGAGGGAGGACTAAAACAGAGCTCTCACTTTTTACTCTCCACGTTTTGAGAGACGGTCACTCGCCGCATTGTTCTGGACGGTCCACGCAAGAACCCGTCTGCACGTGACAACAGTAGGGGGTAGACGCTCTCTCTCGTGTGTGTGTGTGTCACATTTTCCTCTCTCTCTCTCTCTCTCTCTTTCTCTCTTAAACACACACACACACACACACTTCCCTCTCCAGCGAGGCTCAGAAGCGGTGTGAGTCTCTCTAGGAGGCTTCAGGCATAAACAGAACTTGATTTGAATCTAATTTGAATATCAGATTATAATGAGATACGTGATAAAACAAGGGAGGTAGCGTGGGCGGGCGGCGGGAAGACAGGTGGTGTAAGTTATTCCCAGCTGGGCGTCTCACCACCTGCTGGAACCCGGTCTTGAGCCACCTGAAAGGACGTTAAGATTTTTTCGTTGGTGGTGAGAGAAGCTATACATCCTGGAGGACGATGATACCTCTCCTGGAAGACCTCAAGTGTTGAGTATTGACGACTAAATACTGGAATTCCCAAGATATCTGCTGAAAATCCCAAGACATCTGCTGGAAATCTCAAACACACTACTGGAAATCCTAAGCCATCTGCTGGAAATCCCAAGACATCTGCTGGAAATCCCAAGACATCTGCTGGAAATCCCAAGACATCTGCTGGAAATCCCAAGACATCTGCTGGAAATCCCAAGACATCTGCTGGAAATCTCAAACCCACTACTGGAAATCCTAAGCCATCTGCCCCTGGAAGTCAAATTCTCTTCTAAAGACCTGAATCACTAAATCACTTGACAAACGAGCAGATAATCCACTTAATCCAGACCCATTAGCTAATCCACTGAGATCATCGGAGTCATTTCAGGATCCACACCACCTACTGAAGGATCCACACCAGCTACTGAAGGATCCACACCACCTACTGAAGGATCCACACCAGCTACTGAAGGATCCACACCAGCTACTGAAGGATCCACACCACCTACTGAAGGATCCACACCACCTACTGAAGGATCCACACCAGCTACTGAAGGATCCAGAAGGATCTGAAGGATCCACACCACCTACTGAAGGATCCACACCACCTACTGAAGGATCCACACCAGCTACTGAAGGATCCACACCAGCTACTGAAGGATCCACACCAGCTACTGACAGATGTGTGTGTGTGTGTGTGTGTTTTGCTTGATGTGTTAATACAGTTATATGATCTGACTGCTGGTACAAGAGGCTGATCAGTTGTGGTAGAGGGAGTCTTTTATCTCACACACTATTATAATGACAACAGGTTCTCAATAGTACACCGGAGCATTGTTGATGAGCTTCGTTTATTGCCAAGACGGTCTAGGTTAGGTTTAGGTTTAGATTAGGTTTAGGTTTAGGTTTAGGTCAGGTCAAGAATAATTTACCTTATATTAAGTTACGGTCAAGCGATTAGCGAGCTCACCACTTAAGCGTAACAGGTTATGGAAACGACCCACCAATCTTATTTCGACATCAAATATTTACCTACGAGTCAAGCAGACCAACATCACTCTCTTCAAGATGGAATGATCAATAGCTTCTGTGGCTCGGCGTAACAGCTTTATTTATCATTTATAATTGGTCCAAAATCCTCTTTAACGACCGGAGCATAATTTAAAGGCTGGAGAAATATTGATCTAACGCAGGTATATAATTCATCGTGTGTCCAGCTTCTCACGACACCATCATGTAACCCCACGACTCCCGGGATCACCTGGTCATTAACGAGAGATCACCTGTTTCTACCTGGGATCAGTTGGTTATTAACTAGAGATCATCTGTTTCTACCTGGGATCACCTGGTCATTCCTGGGATCGCCTGGTCCTACCTGGGATCACCTGGTTATTAACTAGAGATCACCTGTTTCTACCTGGGATCACCTGGTCCTACCTGGGATCACCTGGTCCTACTTGGGATCACCTGGCCATTAACTAGAGATCACCTGTTTTTACCTGGGATCAGCTGTTCAGAACCACCTGTATCTTGGAAGTCCAGTCGAGCAATCCCTCAGATTCCCACGACCTCCACAACCCAGTATGCAAAGGCAGGCGGCGTCCAGCGTTCCTTAGCGTACGTGTGTTGATGTGGCAAGCAGGGGAGGTCATGGCCTCAGTGCTCTCCCCCACCTCCCTCCCTCAGCGCCTTCTCACTGCTTATTCTTCTAACCTCTTCCCTCTCCCCTCCCCAATACCTCCTCCTCTCCCCCTGTATCCTCCTCAGCAGTACCTCCCCTCCTCCTCCTCCTACCCAAGTACCTCCCCTCCGCCTCACTTCAGTAACTGTATTTCCTCATCCCCACTAAATCCTCTCCTACCTCCTCCCCACTACCCCCTTTCCTCCCCCCCTCCCCCTTGTCCCTCCCCACTAACCCCCTCCCCTCTTTGCCTCTCCCACACTATTACCCCCCCCTCCCTACTACCCCCTCCCCCACCTTGCCCCCACTATTCCCCCCTACTACTCCTGTCCACTACTCATTAGTTCTCTCAGTGAAGCCTACCTGAAGGGCATGATGGCCTGTCATTTAATTCACTCACCTTTGACCTCCTCCTCCACCACTCACCCTTGACCTCCTCCTCGACCTCCTCCTCCTACACGACTCATCCTCGACTTCCTCCTCCTTTCTCACTCACCTTCGACCTCTTCCTCCTCCTTCACCATTCACCCTCAACCTCCTCCTCCTCCTCCTCCACCACTCATTCTCCTCCTCCAGTGAACTTTGACCTAATCCTCCTCCTCCTCTTCTCCTTCAGACCGACCACTACTGACTACTACTACTACTACTACCACTACCCCTACTACTACTACTACTATTACTCAAGTCAAGATCCAGCTTCACCTCCTCCCTCTACACCATCAGCGCCTCGCCCCCCAGAGACTAACCACTAAGCATTATGTTAACTCACCTTCTGATAAACTAGACTAACTGTGACCTAACCGGAGTAAACCACTATGTCTCAGCTCTCTTGTTTGTCTACAGTCTACACGTTTTTTGTTGCTTCCTTATACTATTATTACTATTACTATTACTCATACTACTATTACTACTACTACTACTACTACTATTACTACTACTACTACTACTACTAATAATAATAATAATAATGGTACCACTACTACTACTACTACCACCATCATCATCATCTCTACCACTATCACGACCATCATGACTACCACCTCTACTACTACTACTACCTGCCAGGGGTGTAAACCTAAGATACGAACGTAAGTAAGTAAATAAGTAAGTAAATAAGTAAGTAAAATATGTAAGTACCGGTAAGTAAACTAACACACACACACACCACCTGGCCACCGTCTCGCCACCACCTGCTTCCTCCTTATTCATCCTCCTTCCTGTTTTCCTTCTTCCTTCCTTCATTTTTTTGCCTTTTTTGGCTCTCTCTCTCTCTCTCTCTCTTCCTCCTCTAGTCTCTTTCTCTCCTTCATTCTTACCTCAGTCCTCTCTTCGCCTTTCTCTTCCTCTCCTTCCTTTAGCATTGCCTCCTCTCCCTTTCTCCCTCAAATGTCCCTCCCTTATACTATTTTACCCCTTCACCCCTTACATCCCTTTCTTCACGTCACACCCTCCTCACCCCTAATCCCTCACACCTCCCCCCCACTCCTCACACATCCCCCACTCCTCACACCTCCCCCCACCCCTCACGCCTCCCCTCACTAGGCTATGCTTGTCCACCTCTCGGGTCATAAACCAACACACGCTCAGCCATCAGTCAAGGTAATATATATACTGCCTCCCACCAAACACCAACCCTGATTTATGGTTCACTTTCATTATAGTTAACTTTCATTATACCCGGGTCACACAGCCGCGCCTTGTGCCTACAGGTGTATTTTAATGTAGTAATTATCATAAATGAATTTCCTCAGCGACTAGAATATAAATAATTAAACTACAAACACATATTACAACACATTTTAGTTAATATAACCTAACCTAACCTAACCACTTTTGTCTTATTTAATTTACCTAATTTACACATCAATTTATATACCCCCATCTAATTATTAATCTTCAACATACAAATTATTTATATTGTTTCAGAAACCTATTGGAAAAAAAATATTCCAACAGTGTTTAAAAATTCCATGGAAAATTTCTTCTCTTATTTTACAATTTATTAATATATGTAGACCACGATTTAACCCCCTCCTGCCTATCCCTCCCGCCTATCCCTCCCTCTCTCTCTCTCTCACCTCCCCTTCCTTCACCATCCCACTCCTCTCCCCTTTCCTCCCTCTCCCTCTTCCCTCTTACCTCCCCCTCACCTCCCTCCCTTATCCCTATATCCCCCTTCCCTCTCAACCTCACCCCCTACCCCCCTCTCCCCCTCCTCCCCCATCTACACACGAATTATAAATTAAGATCATTCAGGGATTATTCTTTATATGCAAATTAGTCTCCATTCATCATCAAGTTTATTAAGGTAAAGTCGAGGGGACTAATTTTATGGCAGGAGCAACATAAATTATCCCCGTCGTGTGGGTATCAACATCATAACTCAATTGATAGGTCGAGGTAAATCAATTATTGTAGGTAGGTTGTTGTTGTTGTTGTGGGGTGAGAGTATGGATGAGAGGTGTGGTGGTGGTAGTTGTAGTGGTTGTAGTAATAGTTGTAGTGGTTGTAGTAATAGTTGTAGTGGTTGTAGTAATAGTTGTAGTGGTTGTAGTAATAGTTGTAGTGGTTGTAGTAATAGTTGTAGTGGTTGTAGTAATAGTTGTAGTGGTTTTAGTAATAGTTGTAGTGGTTGTAGTAATAGTTGTAGTGGTTGTAGTAATAGTTGTAGTGGTTGTAGTAATAGTTGTAGTGGTTGTAGTAATAGTTGTAGTGGTTGTAGTAATAATTGTAGCAGTAGGACTTAACAGCATCAGAGTCCTAAACAGCAATAGCAAAGACAGCACTAACTAAAGTTAATTTTAGCACTCACACAGCACCCACACACAGCACACAGCACCCACACACAGCACCCACACACAGCACACAGCACCCACACACAGCACCCACACACAGCACACAGCACCCACACACAGCACCCAGCACCACACACACCCACACACAGCACACAGCACCCACACACAGCACACAGCACCCACACACCAGCACCCACACACAGCACCCACACACACAGCACACAGCACTCACACACAGCACCCAGCACCCACACACAGCACAGCACAGCACCCACACACACAGCACACAGCACCCACACACAGCACCAGCACCCACACACAGCACCCAGCACCCCACACACACAGCACACAGCACCCCACACACAGCACACAGCACCCACACACAGCACCCACACACAGCAGTAGCGGCGGCCGTAGCCAAACAAATTTAATAACAAGAGCTTGGCGAGGGAAGAGACTGACTCATTGACTCGCAAAACACCCTGGAAGCAGTTACTACCGTATATATTAATACTTCTTGACTTGATAGACCATGTGACTCCCGCATGTAGGAGAAACATACATAAATGCATACACACACAAGCATACATATTCTCTTTACAAACATGTCGACAGTTATACATGCTCATGTATACACAGACACGCACACATATATACATCTCGTCACAACCACACACACATACAAACATTCACAGTTGTCTGTTTGAAGTTGTGTTGATGTAACAAGTGCTTTTACACACACACACACACACACACACACACACACACACACACACATAACTAAACTCCTCATCTGTGTACGTATCAACATAACTTTAAGGTTTACACGTGTCTACATGTGTGTGATAATGAGGTAACACAAGTCTCTATCTCAAATCACATAATTATTCTGAATATAATTATGCTCACACCTGCCTACCTGTGGATAATTATACTCATACCTGCTTACCTATGCTTAATTATTCTCCTAAATGTTTACCTGTGGTTTAATTATCCTTATGCACTTATGCTTACCTACCTGTAAGGAATTATACCTCCATACCTGAGCATAATAAGTCACACCTGTATTGCTGACCTGACCAGACCTGAGCATGATTACACACCTGTACATAATTACAAGGTCATTCATACACACAACTGACCTTTGACCTAGATAGAGGCATCCGGAAGACTTTTCAGTTAACTCACAAATATCTAGAATTCATCCGTCCATCGATCTATCTATCTATCTATCCATCATTCTATTCATCCATTCACAAATTCACCCATTTATTGATCTATCTATCTATCTATCTATCTATCCATTTCCCATCCATCCATCCACCACCCTCCCCCCCCCTCTCTCTCACCTACACTGAGACATCTTTACGACCACATATTTTAAAGTATTTCTCATGATCATATTTTTATGTATATTTTTTTTTTCGTAAGAGAATCTCTGTTTATTTTTTTCTTACAGATTAATGAAAAGACGAGTCGTAGTTGTAACAGATTTTTGTTTCTTTTTTGTTTTTCTTTCATTTTTTCCTTATTTAATTTGCTACTTTCACGAGAGGATGAAGGAGGGTGAGGGAGGAAGGAGGGTGAGGGAGGAAGGAGGGTGAGGGAGGAAGGAGGGTGAGGGAGGAGGGACAGGAGGAAGGAGGATGCAGGAGGAAAGGAGGATGCGGGAGGAGGAGGATGCGGCAGGAAGGAGGATGCGGGAGGAAGGAGGATGCGGGAGGAAGGAGGATAGGGGATGCGGGAGGAAGGAGGATGCGGGAGGAAGGAGGATGCGGGAGGGGAGGAAAGCGTTAACGGGTGAATAGTTGGCATATTAAGTGAAATTTATAGTTGGTATGAATTTTGTTGTGTTTATTTTTTGCTGTTATCTAATTAATTTGTTGTTGTTGTTGTTGTTGTTGTTGTTATCATTATTATTTTAATGACTATTATTGTTGTTGTTATTGTTGTTGTTTTTGTTATTATTATTGTTTTCACTATTATTATTAGTAGTAGTTGTATTGCTGTTAGTGTTGTTATTGTTATTGTTGCTGTTGTTATTGTTGTTGTTGTTATTATTGTTGCTGTTGTTATTGTTATCAGTATTATCACCATCATTATAATCGTTCTCGTTATTACTGTAATATCTTCACTACTAAATCATTACGATAATTATGGCCTCTTGTCTAAATATCAATAATTACTTCAACCATAACTCCACCCATATTTATCTCACTATCTCAGTCTCTCTAATTTATGGCTCTGACGGTCGAAAATAAGGACCTGGGGGTGGGGGGGTGTAGCCATGATTATTGTGTGTACGTTAGTCTGTTCGTTTGTTGCTCTCGGAATCGCGGTTACACACTATTGGCATTCATGCTATTTAAATACACAATAAATACGATTTATGTAATGTCAATATTATATCGTATTGTTTATCATAGGCTTAAGGTTTGATCTACGACCCGCAGTTCATTGTAACATATTTTACGTATTAATAACAGTGCCTTGGGTCTTGGAACAAATAAACGTGAGCTGTATGAACAAGGTATTTTACGTATTGACAGTGCAGGTGGTAGGGGGAGGGATGGGGTGAAGCAGGGTGACCAACTGTTCCGATTGGCTCACTTAAATGATCTACACTACATTTGATACTCTCATGCAGGGTTGGTTCTCACGTTAGGTCGTGTGAAGACGGTGGGACGGAGTAATAAGACCTGCGTCACCAATACAGTACTTCAGTTAGGTGGGAGTTTAGTTTACCAAGGGGGGGTGGGAGGAGCATGTCACGTGAGGGAGGTAGGGGGAGCATTTCAAGTTAGAGAGGGGGCACTTCATGTGGAGGAAGGAGGGGGGTGAACATTTCAAGTAAGGGAGGGAGGGAGGGAGGGAGGGAGGTGTTCCACAGACTTAAGCTATATTTAGCATCTCACATCAGAGAAATAATCTCGCCGTATAAGAAAGATTACATTTATTTTCAGGAGTCAAATATCTTCATTTTCACAACGTATAATCCACTTCCAGCCAAATCCACTCAGGCTCCGTCATGAAGGCTCTTAAAAGGTGGTGTTTTGTCCGTTAGTGTATTCTGAAAATAATCTGACGTCGCTTGATAATAACATTCAATCGCGTCTTGTCACACACGCTGTCGCATTTACTGAACTGAGGCCTTTGTGTGTCCAAATTAAAGTATATTGAGGTAAGAACGAACACTTGATTGAGGAGCGTCTTGTCTACAGATGTCACTCGCATTATTAAAGTAAACAAATCATAAACGACGCCTTGATGACCCTTACACGCGTACTACATTTTTTCCCTCCGACTTACAATTTAATCAAAACACCACGAGGGGTTTTTTTTTCTTTTCTATCGTCGTAAAAAAAAATGATTAAAATGAACTTCCCTCGTCATCTTCAGTCACACACACACACACACACAGTTCCAAGAGTTCAGTAATATTTTTTCGTCCTTCCAAAGCTTACCAGAATAGTCTTAGAGAAACACGTAGTGAATTTTCTGTGTATACATTCCATTATAATGCACGCCACCCAGTCATCACAGTGAGTCACAGAAAACCAACATTCAAAGGTGTTCAATGTTTATACTCTCAAACCCTCAGTTGTACAGAAACACCAAGAATTTTCCACATCCCACACAATGACACCTTGCCCTCCCTACCTCCCTCCCTGCTTCCTTCCTTCATTCCCTCCCTCCCTCCCCGCCCTAGCCTCAAGAATCACTATCACTCGACGTCTTACAGAACCACCTTTAAGCTGCTTCTGTATTTTTGTGAATAATGAACAAGTTTGAACGCATACACCGAGCATGGTGAACACCCCCATCGTCCCGTACAATCATTCATCAGCGGCATTTCTTCTCGGAGCCAAAGGAACCTTTCTCCTCAAACGTCTACTTACCTGCCATTTATATGTTCGAATCTTCCATCTCTCACCATATATATTCCCCCCCCACAAATACACACACACACTGAGTACCACAAGGCAATATCACCATTATATACCATAGAGGCGAAACTCACAACAGTATGAGAGTAAACCTTACCTTTATGATGGTTGGTTGATTATGTCTGTCTATACTTGGTATCTTCATGACTCCCAGAAGATTTTTTTTTAATGCTTCATCCACCTTAGAGACGCTGGATGAACGAAGGATGGGTGAGTCATCCAGGTGATGTATCTCTCGTGGCTGTGTTTTCAGGTCGTGGTTCGAGAGGTTGAAGTGGGTGTATCGTTGTCCACTCGTTTTTCGCTAATTTGTTTATTTATCTGTTCACGATAAACACTAACTTGACTCAAAAGGGACGAAGAACAAGGTAGTTTCTCATCAGTATTCACATCCAACACAAAAGTTTACAAAGTATATCCTGCTGAAAGTCAAAATATAAGCGTAAGATTCACCACTAAGCCACATATCAACAATGTTATATGTACAAACTGAAATATTTCTTCACACGTATAAAAAAACGATCTTGTATGGAGTAATTCGCATTGTACATTACGAATAAACAAATGGAAACAGTAATACTTGTAAAACTATTGAGATATTTACGTGGAATTCGTAGTTCTATGGTAACAGGTGATCTGAAGAACACACACCAGCCTGCCCTGAGTTCATGGCATTGGTTCTGAGGTGACACCAATTTTTTTTTACGGTTTTTAAGTATTTTTCCATTAAAGTCATTCACTATTTGGTTCAATAGTCCTTCAACACAGATTTGCAACACACTTGATGTAGCTGAATTGTTGATAAAGTCAATAAAATCCGCCAAAACTCACAGAAATGTCAGAGACCCGGTAACGCCAAGACCAGCTAAGTTGCCAACCTATCCCGATTTTCAACCTCGTAATCCAAGGCTACCAACAGTATTTTAAACTTTTAAACCACACTGTAATCACTACTAGCAGCAAAAAAGTAACCAAAATTAAATAGTTATAAGAGGAGCACCTTCTTGGTTTACCACCATGATGTGCCTCTGATTTTAAGTATAGTCGTGAATAACAACTTTGTTTTGTACTCGGGCGCCTTTTTCCCCGGCAAGGAGTAAATAAACACAGCAGTCAACACATATTGTGGAAGAAAATATTGAGATCGTGTGGAATTTAGTGAAAATAAATACTGGTCATGTTTGTGGTCACCTAATGTGAATGGAACCGCTATAGCGTTTGTTGAGGGGGAGGGGGGGAATTCTATTATTTTTTCGTTGTCAAAACTAACTAGAAAAACACTAGCTCTTGCTCTCTCCATGGTCGGGAAGTGAGGCCAGTGACCAGCCTACTCAGTTGTTTGGCCGCGCCCTTGATATTTATTTATTTCCCATTCACATTTTTTTTTTTAATATTTCAAATAAGTTTATCTTATCTATTGGTATATTTATTTGTACGTTAGTTATTAATGAGTTTAGTGATGAGTTATTTCTCTAGGATTCTGTTTTGTCCATTAATACAGGATTTGGGAGAATTTTCTGTTAAATATAAACCCTCACATCTGAATTGCTTTTATCATAACACAAATCATAAGTTTATTTCCTCAAATATTCCAAGTTTATTTCTATTTGTTTTATTCTTTCCACCCCAACTATCACGTATTTTCTGCCTTTAAATATCACAGGAAATAAAAACCAAGCCACATCTTCGTAAACATTCCAGATTTTTTTTTATAATCTTTTATGGATTATAATTAAAGATTCATATCAGTGATTATTTTTCCCCCAGACCCAATCACCAATTTTGTTTCCCTATCACAGTTTGGGGGAGTGGAAAAAAAATAAAACACCCACCCATTTGCATATCAGAAATCTCACGTATATTATTTAGTGTATGTAACTTAGGTGTCCTCTCTCACTCGGGCTGTAATTATTAATCTATTTTGGCCTTGGTCTTAAACTCTCAGGCTTATCTTGTATTTTAATAGGAATTCATAGTACCTGTTCATTAACACCTGATCAATATTCAGTTTTAATCATCTTGGCCAGGAGAGTAAATTACTTATTTGGGTCCTGTGTGTGTGTGGGTGGGTGGGAGGGTGTGGAGGGTGGGGGAAGGGGTGTTTAGTGGGTGTGTGGGGTATGAGGTCCTGTGGGTGGGGGGGGAAGTGTGGTGTTTATGTGGGGGTGTTGTGTATGTATGTATATATACTATAGATGTATACATGTGTATATTCGTCAGAAATATACACCTCCTTTACTCCCTCCACAAACAGCTTGTAACAGAATGATCAGACAGTTTTGTATCTACACTGTCATGACACATTCACCCTGACTGAGCTCTTGAGAGATAATAAAAATAAATAAAAATTAAAAATAAACTAAAAAATATATAAAAATAAAAATCCGTCTCCAGTGAATGCTAATACCTACATATTGAGGCTAGTTATCGTACCCTGTCAGAGAATAAACCCACTCTCAATATAATCTCGTCTCTCGGGTCTATTGTTGACATGACGCATGGGAGGTTCAGACCAGTCACGTATACCTAAATTTGTAAACCCGAATCTCTTAAGAGGGTTTGTTTGGTGACGTTTAGAGGCCCGGGTGAAGCTGTTCCGAACCTCTGAGTCAAACACCCCCCTCCCTGAACCCACCTCCTCCACCCTTCCACAGACACTCTATCTTCTCTCACCCCCCACCTCCCCACCCCACCTCACCTCCTACCCACCACCTCCTACCCTACCCACTCCCACCCCCCCCTCCCTACCCCACCCTCACCCTACCCCCACCCTCCCTACCCTACCTCACCCCACCCCCCCACCCTCCCCACCCCACCCCCACCCCCACCCCTCCCCACTCCCCCACTCCCACCCCACCACCCTCCCCACTCCCCCCCTCCCTACCCTTACCTCACTCCTACCCCTCCCCCCCACGTCGCGTTGTCATTGTTATATTTGTGGACGAAAGTTAAGACTGTGTTTAGCCTTCGTCTCTTATTTTAATATTTTCCTCTTTTATTTTTATTTTTCGCTTATTTCCTTATTCTCTGGTTGAAGATGATGGTGGGTCGTCCGTTGCTTGTTGTTGCTCTTCTTCTTCTTCTTCTGCTTTTCTTTCCTTACGGTTCTGTGTTTTTCTTTGTGTTTTTGTATCTCTTTTTATTACATATTATTTGTTTGTTTGTTGGTATTGACAGTGTTATTATTTAGTTATTGTTGTTAAAGTTTTGTTGTTATTTTCACTATTTTGTTTACTGTTATTAGTATTTGTATTTTCTTTATCATTATTATTCCATTTCTTAGTGTTATCATCATCACTATATATAGGATTTATAAAACTTATATTGTATTATTTAAATTACTATTATCATTATTATTATTATTTGTATTTTATCTTTTATCATTAGTCAGTTACTCATTTCTTTCTTAATCAACTTCTGTGTCAATATTTCCGTCAACCATTACTTTCACAGTTTATTTGTTCCTGGGAGAAAAATATTACCAATATATTTCACCAACTTTTGAATTATATTTTGATAATAACTATCGTCTCAGTATATACCGTTAAAACCTTCACTGAGAAATACAAGATGTTGATGACATTTGATCCCTTGAGTACGATGCCAACACCTTGAGTACAGGAGATATTAGAGTACTGTATTCTGTATGGGTAAGTGTTATTGATATAAAATAAATAGTAAAAAAATAATAAGTTCTATATCAGTGTATACTTTCAGTACAGGAATATATCTGAATATATCACATGTTAAAAGTATAGGTGGTAATATTATGTATAAACTAATTAACAAATATAAATCATTAAAGGATAACTGGAATTAAATAAACACACAAACATCTTTCCAATCTTTATTCTGGTGTTATGGTATGTACATCATGGTGTGTGGTGTAGTACAAGCCATCCCAATAGAAATTAATATTATAGACAACAATATAAATTTTTTTTTCAAAACTCCCTTCGGCAGTTTTCAAGAAATCGAAAACCTTCACTTTATTAAATATATTTATTGCTCATACCCGACCCTGCCTGCAACCCCATTAGCGTCTTGGAACTCAGCAATGTGTGTGTCAGGAACCCCGTGTGGCCAGACATCTGAGGCTAGAGGAGAGAGGAGTCTTAACTACTCATTTTGTTTACCTCTAGATCAGCTGATGTCTTTAAAGAGCCACTTGGGGAGTCCTTGCTGCCGAGCTCACGACAGACCACCGGGTTTTTCTTTTATTAAAAATAGAATATAAAAACACGCCATTCATTACAAAAATTTAAAATAACGACTTTTTCTTTATATACAGAGAGAGAGAGAGAGAGAGAGAGAGAGAGAGAGAGAGAGAGAGAGATGTATCAACACAAAGCCTATAAACACGAAAGTGAGAGAGAGAGGATGAGCCTTTAGGATATGTAGTGAAGGTGAGTGATCAGGTAATGGAAAATGATGAAGCGTAGCAGACCATGACGCCGGACGACAGTGAGGGAGTACCAAAAAACAAGTCATATTCTTCGACACCTGTGGGAACCGACCAATCAGGGCTCTTCGACACCTGTGGGAACCGACCAATCAGGGCTGCTACCACAAGCTCGTGGGGGGTGTTTTAGGATAACACTACAAGTTTTTTTTTCCTATTTGTATTAGAAGAAAATATAACGTAACTAGCCTCTTCAATATGTGTTAATTTCTATAGGTATGTGTTAAGATGATCAAGCAGTATAGAATAAACAACTCAACTGTCATAAGCGAATGGTCTTGTTAGTGACTGCTCGAAGGGTGAGTGAGTGAATGAGTGAGTGACTACATTTATCAATATGACCAATAATAATAATATAAAAAAATTATTACTAAATAAGACATCTTGCTGGCTGGCATTAATAAAACCGCAGCGAGCAACACAGAAGTGACTCGATAAATTCTTCCTCTCCAAGTGACCTCGGAAGAAGAATTTTTCATCAACAAACTAAAAAAATTATAACAATCTATATACAGACAACCCTTTCAATTACACAAACATCTTTAAGTATTTTTTTTTTGTAATAAAGGCTGCACAAAAAAACATACATCAATAAATACTGCATCATTTCTATCATGCCCCTACCATGAAAAAAAAGTATTGACTAAAAAAGAAGTTGGACTTATGGATAATCTTTGGGTTACACAGGTCTGGTTTGTAAGGGAGAGAGAGAGAGAGAGGGAGGGTCGTGTCCACCTGAGGTCATGACCCAGCAGGTGAGTGTAAAACAACCAGCTGTTATTATCTTCTCCTCCTCCTCCTCCTCTTCCCTTGCAAAGCTACCAATGGCTCGAAGCTATACTCTACAGCACGTGTCATTCATTGTTAGCTTTAGCTTATTATAGCTTAATTATTTTTTTTGCAGTCTAAAAAAATATGAGTTGCAAATGCATGTAAAAAATAACAGCAATTAAACAACTATAAACCTGTTGAGGTATTCTTTTTAATGTACATTTTGTGTGATCGGCTGTACAACAAAAAACAAAAAGGGTCAATCTGAAGAGACAAAAAAAAAGCAAAAAAGAAAGAAAGTTTCAAAAAAAAAAAACTTTGACTTGAAAATCTTGAGCGGGTTTTGTCTTTTGAAGGACCATACAGAGAACAACAAATTCTCAAGGGCCAGGAAGCACTAAGCAGCGCCAAATTCTGAAACGTAACTTAAGAAGCGAAAAAGAGAGAAAAAAAAATACTGAACACAAGAAGAAAGAATAATTAACATAAACAACAGATCACTGCCTTGACCTTTCTTGACACGTTAACAACACACCTTATACGTTTTAGTGACAAATTCATCCATTTACTGAACACTTGAGCTACGTTTCAGAATATGGTCCTATTTAAGCGCATGTCTCTTGTTTACAACGCAGAACACCTACGGCAATCGTCTCACTGGTCGACTAAGCAACAGCAACTACAGTTCGTCCGTCTGTCAGTCAGTAAACATCATTATCTCTACGGGAACAAGAGCACCTTCAGACGTCCTTACTCGGGGACTCCACTTGACTATGGTTTTTTTTATTTTGTCTTTAAGTCACTTTTACTTTTTTTTTAAATATATATC
The DNA here is from genome assembly GCF_018991925.1 of Homarus americanus. Classification (NCBI taxonomy): domain Eukaryota; kingdom Metazoa; phylum Arthropoda; class Malacostraca; order Decapoda; family Nephropidae; genus Homarus; species Homarus americanus. Next base: position 43,081 of record NW_024740134.1, read on the forward strand.
TGCGGGTAGAAGTGTTCTCTCACTGGAGGCTCAGACCAGACTGCGGGGTAATGGCCACCGCTTTACTGTCCTGGATTTGTCGGTCATCCCCGAAATAAAAATAGTTACTTCAGCGGAATACACTTTTTCAGTAAGATGAACCTCCCGTCGACTGACTCACTGAGGACCCCACGGCGCACTCTGCTGCAGATGCCGTCGAAAAAAAAAAAGGTTGGGGGGGTAAAGGAGGGGGGTGTTGTGTAGACTGTTTCCTCCTCTCTACACCCCGCCATTAATAACACTGTCACTTTCAGTATAGACACGCAGCACTTCGTAGGAATTACCCAGGGGAGGATCCTTTGGGTGTGGGGGTTTTAAAGTCCCTGAGGTCATTATAGCATAGTCCACCACCTCAACGAGAACGGAGGCAGTGTTTAGTATCCCCTCCCTTAAACTGCTGTAAGAACACCACCGGAATTCATCCAACACTCAACTTCGGTAAACGGAGGACTGGTGAATGTGCCCGAGGAGGGGATTCACTATGGATGTGAACCCGATATAGTGGTCCTATTGTCCTGACGAGGCAGAGCTGGGCCGCCGTTCCTGCGTCTGCGTGTGGCAGTGGTCACAGTGGAGACACACGTTACAGGCTCCCAGGCGACGTGCTAAGACAGAACGTAGTTTGAGGGCAGGACCAAGCTTCATGTTGATGCTGGAGGTGAGGTGTTCCTCCGTCAGCAGCGGCAGCGCAGACCCATCGATACGTTGCTCACGGAACGCCTGCGGGAGAAGAGAGAATCATGGGTTAGCGGAGGTGTCTTAACAACGCAATAATTGTGGGGATTTCAGCGATGAGGGACGTCAAGACAGGTTTTCTCTGGCATAAATGGATGTGTATCCATTACCGCCATTGATAACAGCTTAAACGAACTACATCACACATCCTACTCAGTTCTCAACACAAATTTAGAATATGGAAATCAGTTGTAAGATAGTGGAGGGCTTTAAGATCATGCATGAGAATAAGAGAAAAATACACCGACTACTCTTTGCCAACACTGAAGGAACATATGTTTCCAGAAGTCTGTGTTAAGAATTTTTCAACAGCCAAGAGGTTGATTGGCAGTGTTTCGTGTGTGTGTGTCTCTTCCTGGCCGCTGTACAACTACCTGGGTCAGTTAGCATATAGATTGGCTCGTAGCGACAGGCCCCAAGGGTTTACAAAACGTATAAAAACGACAGTGAAGGAGGCAAGGGGGTTGTATCTCCATAGTTTGTGCGATGCTCTTTTGTTTTATGGTTTACGTGTTGTTTGGGTTTTATGGATGTTGAGGATTAATGAGTGAATACAACGAAGGTACAAGTAAGACCAAGAGATTTACTTCGCTTTTCAAATGTCGACAGTGAAATGAAATGGCTAAATCTTCAGCTCTGGGAGGACTCTAGGGGGGGCTCCGTGAGGGCTCTACATGGAAGATAATAAAACTAGTACGGACGAGAACATCCCCGCACCACGACCTGGATAAAGAATGGCGGATTTCCCTTCATACGTCACCTAGACTTGGGAAGAACTTTCACCCACAAGGCACATCGTTCCTCACTGTGAAGGTGTTGGGCCACGTCAGCTCAAGATGATATCAACAGCGAGAGGTAGAACACTTCACACACTTCCTCCACCTACAGATCTCCGTCAGACACCAGGTAACCCCCATCAAGTTCCTCGTTCACACCACACAGACGAGACGCAGACCGGCCATAACAAGCTACACGCAGACGAATTAAAAAAAATGATAAGAGATATGTCCTGGGGGATTGCCGCACCAGAGACGTAGGGCCGAGGAAGAGGTCAAGAGGTAACGCTGTTGCATGCTATATGATAGTAATTTTCGCGCAGGGGTCCGGTAGCTTTGTTTACTGATTACCTGATCGTGCTGCCAAGCCCGCCTTCCACTCACGTTCTCATTGGCCCGCGAGGGTCACGTGATTATAGTGGGGTTAGCCAATAGAATACCGTCTCGACGGAGGCGCGCATTTTGTTTCTTGTCCGAAAGATTACAAATAAATTAAGTGCTTATTATCTTATCCCAATAAAGTATCGAGAGGCAGAATTTGTATCTCGGGTCAGAGTATAAGGTCTTTGAACCTTTACAGCATCGGGGAGCAGTTTTTCCTCCAAGTACAATCTACACCCTCTGGCTGCTCTGGACGCGCGGCAACTAATATATATACATCTCTCTCCCTCGGGTCAACTCTGGGGCTGACGGTGATGAGAGCGATGATGTAAGGCTGACCTGACGGTGAGTCGTGGGATCGATTTGTTAAAAATTAGCTCGTGACCAAGACGGCAGGGAGAGGTGCCCCGCTGGTCACGTCAGCCTCCTGAGAAGGTTGACCCCGTCCCTCCCGCTGCGCCTGACACCAGCGACGTCTGCGCCCTCCTAAGGTCAAACTCTGTCCTGTGGGAGACTCACTGACCCCAGGGTACAGATGAGGTCACAACCGAGGTCATGCTGCCGCGTGGGTGTCGTGGTGGTGGTGGGTGGATGATGATGGTGGTGGTGGGTGGTGATGATGGATGATGGTGGTGGATGATGATGGTAGTAATTGATGATGAAGAATAGTGATTGATGATGATGATGATGACGACGACGACGATGATGATGAGGAGGAGGAAGGACAGAATTCAGTAAAGGAGTATGGAGATAAATGGTGGGTGGATCCAAGTGTGGATAAGTGGATAAAACTGTTTGTCAGTGGCAGCGAGTGATGGCCGGTGGATAAATGAGTGACTGGGAAGGTTCTAAAAGGATTCACACACACGCACACACACACACACAAACCCGTCCCGACATCTTTCAGCAGCCAGGGATTCACCATTAGGCAGTAGCTATCAGCGCTCCCTGACAGACAAGTCTCTTGATTCATGAGAAATTCATCTTAGGAAGAGGTCAATATATGTTGATATATTCACCAGTTGCCGGAATCATGATGGTATCGAGCCCTTCATCACTGCCCGGGCTGCACACATCAACCTTTGTTGATTCAGGTCGCAGCGGCATGGACGGCCTCCTCCTCCTCATCCTCCTACCTCCTCCTCCTATGTTGAGGATGGATGTAAAGGAGGAGGGAGGGAGGGGGAGGGAGGGTGGTAGGGTCACACATTGTTTTATCGTTTTCTTTCTCTCTCGTATTGTTATGCCTGCGCTTCTCTGACACATGAATGGCGTTGCTTTCGACAGTGAATGTTTCTGAAATTCACTTCGAACCCGTGTCTAAATATCTTCCTTTTTGACCGAGGATGCCTTTACATTTATTCATGTCAGCGACCACACGTCACCCAAGACAATTCTAACCCCCCCTCCCCTCCCACATACACACACACAAACACACACTACCCTCTCTCCCTCCCTTCCCCCTCCCTCCCTCTCTCACACCCTCCTATTCCTTCCTACACAGCAATTCTCACGTGGGGGGTATTTAATCTCTCGCTATCAACGCCATCTCATTTCTATGTTTAATCTGTGAGCTCTCAGGAGAGAATAAGAGAAGCCCTCTCTCTCTCTCTCTCAACTCTCTCTCTCAACACTTTTTCTTCTGCCCAAAACACAAAGCATCATTCATCGCGGGTACATAATGAGCATAAATAATCCCCGCCCCCCTGCACCCATGGTCACGGGGGAGCAGCCACACGGGGCTATCGTCGGGACGAGAGGTCGACGAGGGGTCACCGGTAGGTCATGAACGAGCCACTTAAAGCCACCACCACTAACCACTGCTGCAGGATAGGAGGACCCCGGGGGTGGACGGGATGGGTGGAGGGAGGGAGAGAAGGAGGAGGGGTGGCCGTGAGGTAGCTGGGAGAGGAGGGGATAGGAGGAGAAGGATGGGGGGTAGTTAAGGATACAGACAGCTAGGAAGATAGGTATTAAGCATCATGGAGAGAGGATGAGTTAGTGGTCCACCATTACAAGGTTAAGGCTCAATAAAGTAGTATAGTAAAACACACTGGAGACGACAACTCTTGTGTTCCTGAAGCAGAGCTGAGCTTCCTTGTTGACCTTGGAGAGCAAGTAACGTTGACGCTAAGAGCAACAGCAAACACACTCCTCAGCCACCCTCTCCTTCCCCCCCCTCACCTGTTAACCTCTCCCTCCCTCTCACCTGCTAAGTCCTCCCTCCCCTTCACTTACTAACCCCTCCCTCCCGTACATCCCACTTCTCCCTCTCACCACCAACTCCTCCCTCCCCCTCCCAACCATCTTGCCTCAAACAGTGGTGAGCACCAGCTGACTTGTCTCCGGCACGACGCGACCATCACCGCCAGGAGGGTGAAAGGTTCCCTCCTTGTTTAGTGGGTCTTACCATTCACCTTCAGATACTGTATCTTGACATTTAAATACAAAGATATATTCAGGTATGGTTTAGTATCGTTTTACATTTTCGCTATACTATAATATGATTGATTCAACTTCAAACACATTCAATTATTAAAACAAATAATGGGGTAAAATTATCTAATAAAGTCTTTCCATTAAACTCGCCAATGAGTGTGTCTCGTGATCCATTACTTCAAGTCATGTATTTCCTTCTACTCTCAACACAATACGGATCTAAACCAATTTGCAATCCAAACTTGACCACATCCTAAACGATACCGTTGGCGGCAGAGTTATGGCGCAGAGAATGAAGTACACTCACGATAACTCGAAGCAACGAGCCCTTAATCGATGCAAATCAACGCGTTCGAAACAAAGACTCGATACTTAACGACTGAGCATTAGCAGAGCAATCTCATCCTACAAGTTCATGAACAATGCAAATGCACTGGAATCAATCTACCAAACTGGCGATTAGACTTGGGATAAACGCTTGAGTAGTTTCTCTGGATCGACAAATCACCAGCTACTCGGGTTCGCTTGGGTTCAGAGCTGGTGGTTCGAAGCAGCTCAGAGCATGACCTCCGCAACCCGGTCCCTATCGATGGCTATCTTACTCACATAACTTATTAATTGAGCTTTTGTTTCTCTGACTGCTATTGTTTCCACGTGAGCCACAAACTCAATAACAGGAGAGATATTTACGATACACCGAGGAGGAGGAAAGCTTTTTATTATTCTGTTAATTTTCCTTTTGAGCGGAGGACCAAGATACAATATTTGTTTAGCATGAAAGTTACTTCTTATTAAAATCTTTTCTGTTTATCCAACCATGTTAAGTAACCCACTTCCTCCTGACTATAAACACACACACACTCACACACACACACACACACACACACACACACACACATCTCCATTGTTTATGCAGCGGCCATACATCGGGGTTGTCATGGTAACACAGACAAAAGCAGGCACCCACTTTCACAAGCCTCACACAGCCTTCGTTATATAGTAGTGTTATAAACCAGTCAGTATTAATACATGCCTAACATAAGCTGTACTCACGACCAAAGGAGGGGAAGAGAGTGAGAGAGAAGGGGGGGAGGGAGGAGAGGGGTAGAGGGAGGGAGAGGGATGGAGAGGGAGGAGGGGGGGGGAGAAGGAGAGGAGGGAGAGAGATTCACCTTAAAACACCTTAATCACCTTCGCTTCAGTGTCTACCGTGATCCTTAACTGCTCTAATAATACACTAGGTTAGGTTAGGGTAGCATCAAGGTACTTAATTATCAGGTGAAGGTGAAGTAAGCTGGGATACCTATTCTCCAGGTGATCCAGCCAGTCCATCCATCCAGACCCGAGTTATGGATAAGGCTGTCAGGTGGATCAGCAATGTTATCCAACCTACACGACCCCTATCATGACTTAGGATAAACGACCCCCTTAAGCGTTGGTGAGGGTCAGGAGGCCATATTCTATAAAAGCCCCCTTGAGCATGACTACATCCCCGTGTAGTCGTGGAGAAGGAGCCAATTAGTGCTATGTGAAGGGTCGTGGGAGGGTCGTGGAAGGGTAATAGGAGGGTCAAAGGTAGGAAGGGAGTAAGATGATAATAGAGGGGTCGTAGAAGGATCGTAGAGGGTCGTAGGAGGAGGGTCGTCGTAGGAAGGTCGTAAGAGGATCGTAATGATTCCAAAAACTATCAATAAATTAGACCGTCATTTATGAAGTAAAATCAACCTTTTTCATTCATATTTTCATTCATTCATCATCAATTTCCCTTCATTTTTTTCATTCATTAATAAATAACTTTTAGACTTCAAATATAAACAACTTCCACATTTTTCTGACTTTTTTTTTATTTGAAACTTTTTAGAAAATTTATGGATAATTTCTACACTATTACACCCGACACCCGTGTTATTTTTTAATACTTTTTAATACTTTTGAGGTAATAAATTAGAGGCTTTATTCTAGTAATTTTCTTCATAGGAGAGAAAATAGTATTAACGTGGGAGTGTTTACGTCGAGGTTAGGTTAGGTCTGTCTGTGCCTGAGAGAGAGAAGAGTAGGAGAATGGGAGAGGAATGAAGAGGAGAAGGAGACAAGCGAAGGAGAGAGAGAGAAGGAGGAGAAGTGAAGAGGAGGAGGAAGGGAGAGGAGATAAAAGGTAGGAGGGGCATGACCCGACCTGCTCCCACTTTCGATGGTATCTGCCTGGCGATCCCACGACTGTGCTGACGCTGGCCAGGCACGGTGTGAAGAACGCCTTGCCTGGTATCCCGTCCGGCAGTTGGTAAAGCAATAAAGACGAGTGTAATCCTGGCTGTATATAGTGAAGATTGGCCTCCTGGTCCGGGGATGGGGAGGGGGAGGGGGAGAGGGAGGTAAGGGATAAGGGAAGGGGAGGGAGACGGGGATGGGATGGGATGGAAGTGGGGAGGACACGAACTTAAACGCATCATCCCACTGCAAGATATAACGGATGGAACCTAACGTAATGTATCACAACGTAAACTAATGTAATGTAACGTAACGTAACGTAACTTAACTTAATCTGAGACTGATTGACGTAGAATTAGAGACAAATATTTGATAATAATAATAATAATAATAATAATAATAATAATAATAATAATAATAATAATAATAATAATAATAATAATAATAATAATAATAAATAAAAGTAAACAAATATAATAAAAACACTACTAACAACGAAATCTTTAACGAACGAAGATTAAAGTGAAAAGTTACAACAGTCTATTTACCAGCTGATGGAGGATGACCCCCCCTCTCTCGCACCCCTCTCGCACACCCTCTCGTTACCGGCCGACAATTTCCTTATCTCGAGAAAGAAAGCATCGTGACCATCCTCCCTCCCACCAGCCTCCCGCAGGTCGCTCCTGAGGCCACCAGATTATACAACACAACGCTGATAACATGAAATTATGGCAGATAAAGTAAGTGAAGCTAACGCTGCCTGGTAGAGGAGGAGGAAGGGGAAGAGGAGGAGGAAGAGGAGGAGGAGGAAGAGAGAATAAACAGTCTTCTTCCGTGATTTCGTCTTCCTGCCTGCCTGCCTGCCTCCTCTTTAAGAGCCGAAGACCCCAAAGAGTAGGTCGCCCTCATCTTCCTCCTATGCCTCCTCCTCTTCACCCTCTTCTTCTTCTTCTTCTTCTTCTTCTTCTTCTTCCTCCTCCTCTCTGGTAGCTTCCTGACGCCGATGGTGAGAGGTGATAGTCGCTTGATATATTGACACGACACCGCCAGAGAAAACAACACTTTTTTTTTTATTTTTTTATTTAATGGTTTGTTAATGGTCTTAAATTTTGGTATTTTTCCTCCTGACACGGCAGAGAAAATAAATCTACGACCAAGGGAAAAAGAATATATATCTTTTTCTTCTTCATTATTGAGAAAGTTTTAATATTATAAACAAGTTTTCTAAAGAACGATGTTTTAAAAAAAGGTTTTCAAAGTGTGTTTTCAAAGTGGTTTTAATGATTTTGTAATGTTTTTCTTCTATCAACATTAAGAAAAAAAAATATATTCCCAAAGAACAGGTTTTTGATACTATCCAAATAAACAACATTTCTCTCCTTCCACAACAGATTTAATAAGTTCTAAGTCTATGAAAACGACTTCAAGAAACACCACCTTTGAAAAATACACCAAATGCTCTATATATTTCGATTTTTATTTCCATCGTCCCAAAACCCAATTCTACTTTAGGTTTAAGAATGGTGGAACCTAGTAAAACCTGAAGGAACCTATTTAAACCCGAAGGAACCTATTAAAACCTAGAGAAACCTATTAAACCCGAAGGAACCTATTTTAAAACCTGGAGGAACCGTTTCAACTGTATATCGGCCATCTTATCGCGATCTAGATTATAAGAGTCCAAGTGATATTCCCCACAGCTCTCCACTACACTCAGAACACGTTTCTTCACCAGCAACTGTTGGTTAAACCCATTCGATTCTCCCCCTTGATCAAGATCTTGTTTACAATTGGCTCGCCTGTGCAATTGTATGAGGTGGTGGTAAGCTATCTATCGCATCCTGTAAGTGAGGTGAGGTGAGGGTTTTCTTTCTTTCTTTCTTTCTTTCTTTCTTAGTGTCTGTCTGTCTCTCTCTCTCTCTCACCACCGTACACCACTTACCATAATCCCTCCCCCTACCCCCCCCCCCTTCGGTAGTCTACACAGTACACACTTGAGCATTTCCATGACTACAATAGGTGAGAATTGGTAATGAGATCCATAGGCCTATAAAAAAAGTAGTAGGCATAGGAGGCGTAGGGAGGAGCGAGTTTTATTTAGGTTAACGTCTTGGTATGGTTAGGTTAGGTTAGGTTAAGTCTCTATCTTATCTCTTCTCTCTCTGTATATCTCTGTTTATCATTATTTATCGATGTATATATCGTTCATTCTGTCTGTTTGTTTGTTTAATAATTTCTTCGTTCTTTCGTTCACCTCTTATGCTAGAGAGAGAGAGAGAGAGAGAGAGAGAGTACAGGTGAATTTGGGAGAGAGTCACCTGAGTTTGACTCGAGAAGTGACAACAAAATTTTAGTATATATATCAACAGTTCTTATACGCATTAAAAAAATAAATCGAATTTATACCAAAAATCAAAGTCTTCCGCATATATCCAGGTCAGGGTTCGAATCCCGTACTGCGAATGAAAGGGCTCGAACTCCGACTAGTGAAGGGGGAAGGGGGTAATGTTCCAATGACGTTGATATATATGGATCATGAGTATTTATTTGCATATCTACATTAGATTTATTAGGTATATTGTACAGGTGTTCTCGAGGCTCGTGTAAGAATGGACTTTTGTAATGGACTTTCACTGTGAGTAATTAAGATACCTTTATAGACTCACAGGTGTGTTAGAAGTACAGGTAGCACATCCTAAACACACCGTCTCATGGTTTCGGGGCAGTAAAGGTCTCAGCAGTGAAATCCATTACTGATCCTCCTGATCCATCACACGCCCCAGTGATAGGTGATCCACTGGCACGAGGATCATTACGGCCACACCTGCAGTGACTCTCCCAAACATAGACGGATGCTCACCATACATCATCCCAGGCCTAAGGCTGCTCAGGGATTAATCTCAGGGGGTGTCGATACCTGGCCTGTGTAGCAAGACGCGGGGTGGGGAGGTGGGAGGGAAGGAGGGAGGGAGGAGGGGAGATATCTGATGCTTGTTTTTCTAATGTGATCAAATAATAATAATAATATTAATAATAATAATAAACTACACACAAACGCAGCGAAATGAAACACCTGTCAACCCCATCATCAGAGGTGAGTGTGAGGGAAGAGTGGTGTAGCAGAGGCGTTGGGCAGGACTAGAGGAATGTCACATGGTTGGAGGAAAGGACAGGGAGAAACAAACAGAGGGAGGTGCTAATGACAGAGACTCGCCGCCAGGTAATGTGGTTTGTAATATCACCTTGACCAGCCAGATGAGCCTCAGTAGATGGTCGCCTTCACATATTTCTCTCTAGGGTCAAGTGTGTGTGTGTGTGTGTGTGTGTGAGTCTCCAGTGTTTGGTCTCTCCTGTCTGGTGTTGAAGGATGTCTTGAATCTTATATGGTAGTGAGGATGTAGGAGGATATACCTGTGTTGGTGGAGGGGTATTTTTCTTGTATAGGAGGACAGGAAAGTGGGTCAAGTGTTAAACGATTCACAGAGGAACATTAACTATGGCAGTCTTCTTCACAGCTGCTGGGTGTAGCCGTGAGAAAGTTTGTATTAACGGCGACATTACGCGGCTCTTGTGGTTATAGCCCGGGGAAGGCACAGAAGGTGAGACCCTTTGTCCCATAGACACTTAGGGTAGACCCCCTTTAAGGAATTTACTAAATGATAGGCACTATGTTTGGACAGGACCTGATGTGGCCGCCGGTGACGGTATGATTGCCGCCTTCGTCTCGTCTCTGTGGTGTGGAGGGAGTCATTGTGGAATTACTTGATTGATTTTAGGGCGGAGAGAAGGGGAGAGGGAGAAGAAGTGACCGCCGGTAAGACTTCCCTCAGGTCAGTTTAGCCTCACGTGGGAATGGTGGTGTAATGTTTCTCACTCTTGGCTGTTGTTCTCAGAGAGGAGTAGATTCAGAAACATAAAAAATGAAAAACTATTAACTGGTGGAGATGTAAACTTACCTCGACATATTCGGCGCACAGTTCTATGCTCCCGACGAAGGAACAGACATCGTCGACGGTCCACTGGCCGATGGTCTCGAGTGTGGTGCAGTTCTTGTCTGAGCAGGGCGTGGGGGGCTTGTGGGTCCCCGGAGAAGGCGTGGGACGAGGCTTGGGTGGCGTGGGCGACCGGGTGGTGTGGGCCTTGGACTCCAGCTTCTTCTCCTCTTCGTGTTGAAGACCAAACAACGTCTTGACGTCGAAGGACTTGGAAGGTTCTGTGCGGGGTCTCTTGGTGGCCATGGTGGCGGAGAGGTCGAGAGGGGAGGTTGGGGCGTCAGCTGGCCGCTTCATGGCCCCCCGCAGGTAGTTCTCCAATTGTGACTGTTGCGTCGCCGAGGCGTTGCGCACCATGTTGAGGAGGACTTGCGAGGAGGACATGTCCACCAGAGGGAACCCGGGGAAACCAGGGATACCCGCGGCCCCTGGGAACATCGGGGGCGCCCCTGGGTGAGGCAGCGGAGACATGCCCGCGGCTGAGGACACTGGTATCGTCTCCATCTTCTTCTCGGCCTCCTTGACTGACGCCGCGGTGGTGGGCTGTGTGGGCACGCCGATGAAGGGCGCCGACCCGTGCTTGAAGCCCGCCAGGCCACCCAGGGGATGACGTAGGAACCCGTTGTTTGGACTGCTGAAGTAACTGCGGGGGAGACAGAGAGAGAGCCATTAGCCACGCTCGGCAGGTCAAGAAGTTTCCATTACATTACCTACATCAGGCACCATTAGTGGCTGGTCACCTCAGGCACCCTAAGAGGAGGCAGGGGTCAGGGTGAGTCAGGGTGAGGGCGGGTGAGGGTGGGTCAGGGTGATGGTGTGTTAGGGGGAGGGTGGGTCAGGGGGACTAAGTTTTAACGTAATAATGCAGACGCCGCGGCCGTCCGCCCTCCTGGAGATTACGAGCCGCCATGAAACACACCTCGACCACACACCAACCACACACACCAGCCACACCTTGATATCAGCACCACACTATTATTCAGAACCTTCACAACCATATCACCACACTCACCACACCATTATTCTAAACCTTCACAGCCACACCTCGACCACATCAGACCCACGATACAGCTCCTCAAGGCTTCTCGGTAAGTTACAATCACACGAGAGTTAAAGAATCATCACGACTCACATGGCCTCCACATACCCCCCCCCCCACACACACACCACTCTAATTTCTTGTGTAAATATTATAAAAAAGTAATCACATACCAACAGAAATCCACATTAAGTCTCATGTTCTATTTGTTAAGTCATTATATACGAGAAAAACAAACTCCACCTGAGAGGAATTTAACGCCTTAAGGAAATACGATCATGTTGGTAGCTGAGACAAGCACTGAGAAAAGCAATCACAGAGAAGAGAGAGATGAGAACCTGTCAATGTGGTGATGGTGTGGCTGAGAGGTGAGGTAAGGTTGAAGGGGTGTAGCTGAGAGGGATGTGGTTGAATGGGGATGTGGCTGAGAGGAGTGTGTGACTGACAGAGAGGTGTGGTTGAATGGGGATGTGAATAAAAGGGCATATAGCTAAAAGATCAAATGGCTGAGAAAGAGATGTGGCTTAAAGGGTGTGGCCGAGCTTTTGAAGAATTTGCATGGGTGTATATCTGGTAAAGAATACGGACGTGGGTGTGGCTGGGTGTAGGAGAATGGTATTGAGAACATGTAAGGTGGGTGTGGTTTGGGTGTAAGAATGGAGTGTACAGTTATAGTCGTTAGTAAAGATGGTGTTAGGTGGTGGTGTTAGGTGGTGGTGTAAGGGGTTAGTGGTTAAGGGGTTAGTGGTGTAAGGGGTTAGTGGTGTAAGGGGTTAGTGGTGTAAGGGGTTAGTGGTGTAAGGGGTTAGTGGTGTAAGGGGTTAGTGGTGTCGTAAGTCAAAGCAAAAGTTTATGTATGAGGGTAATGAGGGAGTGTGAGTGGTGAGGGTGGGCGTGTGAGTGGTGAGGGTGGGCGTGTGAGTGGTGATGGAGGGCGTGTGAGTGAGCAGCTGGGCGTGTAAGGAGGAGGAGGTCAGTTAGGTCAGCAGTGTGACGGGGAGAGGAGGAAGAGAGGAGAGGAGGAGAGAGCAAGGGGGGAGGAGAAGGCGTGGCATGATAAGAGACTCTGTGCAATGGAGTCAGTCTGTTTCTCGAGTTCACATTAGGTCACTCCTTAATTCACCTCCTCCTCCTCCTCCTCCATCCACCCACACCATACTAATCCACTTTATCCAACTCACATTAATAATATATTCGACCACCCACATAAGGCTGCATCCCTAATCTCTCTTAATCTTCCAAGAAACCAAAAAAAAAAATAATAATCTTCAGTAAGACATTCAGACCATCCCTTCCTCCCCCCTCCTCTCCTTCCCCGTCCCCTATCCCTCCTTCTCCCTTCCCCTCCCCCCCTCCCTCCCCTACCTCCCCTGTCAAGAAGTTCACGCGAGCGATCATGGTCTGATATGACTGGGCCCCTGGATAAAGATCTCTCAGAGTCTTTATATTCGGACAAAGATTTCAGACTTGGTAGATTTCATTTCCTGATATCTTAAGGTTGCCCAATCGATGGCCACCCAACCCAACCCAACCCAACCCAACCCCAACCCAACCCAACACAACCTAACCTAACCTAACCTAATCGATGGCCACCAAAATATGCTGAGTGTGATGACCGTGACGGAGTGGGTGTGAGTGGCTGATGGTTCACCTATCAGGAGATGAAGGTGATAGCCTGACCACTTCTGCTGCCCGTCATCAGCATACTCTCTCTCTCTCTCTCTCTCTCCTCTCTCTAGTTTCTGTCTGTGTTTCCTTATGTCTATCTTTCGGTCTATTTCTGTCCGTGTTCTGTCTGTATGTTTCCGTCTGGTTTTTTTTTATTTCTACCCATAAATAATTTAGATATGAATTACCACTCCAGAACCCAACCCCACCCCACCCCCCAAGACACGCCTGATGTCTCCTGTCAAGCTACACTAAAGTTCTTCCCTATACATTAATATCCATCTCAGGTCAGCCTCTAGTCCACGTCACAGCCGGTCAAAGATCCACCTCGAGGATAAGCTCTCTCTTGTTCTCATGTTATTACAAATGGCGCTGCTTCTCCAGGATGCAAATTTCTTCATTTTCGTGACGTCTTCAACTAAGGCTCCTTCTATCAGAGCCTGACCCCATCCAGGATACTCAATGACACACAAGACGCATCAATGGCTTATGTCTTGGAGCTTAGATTCACCCTTGTTTCCGATACGATTGAGGATTGAATTCCCTTTATCTTCAGGAAGGTTGGGATGCCCTCCATGACCCCTTTGACAGGAGGTTATGTCGAGGGGATTGTCAGTGAGGTTCTGGGCTAATGGTGGCTTTGTTAAGTCGTTGTCACGTGCGTCACCTCTTTAACGCTTTTACTACTTTCAATCATAACCGTGACTTTTGGAGGAGAAAAGGAGGAAGAGGAGAAGAGAAGAAGAGAAGAAGAGGAAGACAGGAGGAGGAGTAGGACAGGAGAAGAAGAGGAGAAGAACAGGAAGAGGCGGAGGAAGAGAAGAGGAGCAGAAGAGGAGGAGAAGGGGGAAGGAAGTGGGGGGAAAACATATGTCAGTGGGGAAAAAGGTTGGTACCTCAAGGGAGAGATTCTATATATGGGGAAGGGAACGCTGGGTGTGACTCAACCCTTAGGGGAGGACACGATGATAATGATGAGAGAATGAGATGATTAAAGATGAGGGAGATGAAGTGCCAGAGAGAGAGAGGAATAAATAGAGGGGGAGGAGAGATGCAAAGATGAAGAAAAAGAGAAAATAAAAATAAAAAAGAACGTAAGAAAGAGAGAAAGAGAGAGAGAGAGAGAGAGAATTACAACACTTCAAGGCTTCCGTAATTTACAGGTGAGGCCACAGGTCACGTACCGAGGCTTCAGCTTGCACTCTCTCCCGTGGGATAACTCGCTACCCTTTACTCAGCCAGTTAAAACTTTACTCACCACTAGTTTACACATTTACTCGCTCAGGGTAACGCGAGTGTGGTGATGGTGGTGGACGAGTCACTGCCACCACCGAGTGAGCCGACCCACTCCTTGCCTCAGACATATACTCATTGAAATCACCACCTTGTTCAAGCCGCGGCGTCTCGCGTTCATGTAATTCTAAAGGCTTTTGAATCTTAAGACAGTGATATTTCAAGTGTGATTATGGCAACATGCGGCTCACCACAGTGGGAGATTCAACCTTTTTAAACCCCCCTCGAGTGTACCATTCTGCCTTGTGGTCATTTAGCAGGAACATCACCCCTCCCCGTATGCTGAGGTCAAGAAGCCACACCCTAATTCACGACTCGCACAAGAACAATACGAATTCGAAGTCTTCAAAATCCCTAGACACAATGGTCTATAAAGAGGAGCAAGGCATAAATCCTCCGGCCAGGGGGAGGGGGATGAAGGGTCCCGACAGCCTTCTCTGAGCAGCGGGCCTCCTCACCTTTGACCTCGGGGGAGTTGTTAGCACCGGGAGGCCCCAGCGCTGCCTCGCAGGGGCACCGCCACCACGTGGGGAGGAGAGACACGTCCACCATCTGCGGCGGCCACTGGGGGCGTCAGGGAGGGAGGGAGGGACGTGGCCGCCTCAGGGGTCGCGTACTGAAGCGTGAGGGAGTGGCCCCATCACCACCGGGTACGTAATGACTCGCTCTGTTTACTGTTTTTCATCCCCGTCTCGTCTCGCCCAAGGAGGCGAGGCGGATGAATAAGATTACGCTATTCTTACGTCTACTCAACATCGGATTTAAAAGACTCACAGAGGCAGAAGGCGATTTACAAGAGGAATAAACTAACATAGCAAAGATATTAACAAAAAATAAACCCGGGTGTGTGTGTAGGAGTTCGCAGATGTACAAGTGTTGGTACAGACAATCTCGGCATCAAGATGTCTTAACGACTGGCTCTGGTCACGACCCAGCCATCGAGACCAATATCTAATCCAGGGGTTTGTCGGGGGAGCCCTTCGGAGGCGCGTCAAGGGCGGCCACGATAGGTAGAGGGAGGGAGGGAAGGGGGGGGGGTTATCTCATTTTATCCCTTGGTCAT
This sequence comes from Homarus americanus, assembly GCF_018991925.1. Taxonomy (NCBI): domain Eukaryota; kingdom Metazoa; phylum Arthropoda; class Malacostraca; order Decapoda; family Nephropidae; genus Homarus; species Homarus americanus. The sequence goes on from NW_024740134.1 coordinate 58,714, forward strand.
CAGGTACTCATGACTCTGAGGTCGTGCCAGGGTCGTATCTGGTCGTGTCAGGTCGTGTTAGGATTATTCCAGGGTCGTGCCAGGGGGTCGTGTCAGGGTAGTCTCAGGGTCGTGTCAGGGTACTCTCAGGGTCGTGTCTAGTCGTATCATGGTCGTGTGTCATGGTCGTTATTGGTGAGCCTCTCTCAGGAGTTGATCAGCAGCGTGATACACCTCCAATGGTTCGGTACATAAAAGTGATGTTGATTTGCCGATTCATTTAACCCTCCGTCTCGTGGGGGGGGAGGGGGGGTGAGGGAGGTGGGGGGGTGAGGGAGGTGAGCGGGTAGGGGTAGTAAGGAGTGATGATGGAAGTTGTGAGGGGGTGGCGAGGTGGGTGAGGAGGGTAAGGGAGGAGTAAGGGGGAGTGAGGGGGGAGTAAGAGGTGAGGGTCAGGTCGTCTCGTAGTGGATGACAGAAAAAGTTGTTCATTTATCCTGTGATTCACCACTGATCGTCTTGTCGATGAAAGTTGATGATACTGATTCGCCGATCATCCTGTTAATGTGATACTGATTCGCCGATCATCCTGTTAATGTAATACTGATTCGCCGATCATCCTGTTAATGTGATACTGTTTCGCCGATCATCCTATTAATAAACATGACGATTATGATACCGATTCGCCGATCACCTCAGCAGCGTCCCAGGAGAGAGAACAATTGACCACTTTGATACCTAAACAAAAAACACTTCTGCGCCCCCATCAGGTTGCATGACCCGAGCAGCATCAGGGGACCTCATCAATCTTATCGTCTCTGTTGGCATTCATTCCCCAGAGAGAGAGAGAGAGAGAGAGAGAGAGAGAGAGAGAGAGAGAGAGAGAGAGACTGTTTACTACTACTACTACTACTACTACTACTACTACTACTGCTGCAGTGGTCGAGAAGTGAAAGGTACACAGCCATTAATCTCTCCTGCTGTAGTACTGATGACTGGTTGGATACTCACACCAGGGTGGCGTTTGAGGGTGTGTAGAAGGAGAAAGAAAGAGAGGGATAGATGAAGAAAGGGATAGATGAAGACAGGGATAGATTGAAGGGGAGGGATAAATGGATGAAGTGGAGAGGGATGGCAGTGGTGGTGGTGGAAGCGGTGGTGGTAGTAGTGGTGGTGGTGGTAGTAGTGGTAGCGGTGGTGGCAATGGTGGTAGAAGCAGGAGCAACCAACTAGCCCTACGGTGCTCACGACTACTGCTCATTAATTGATAAAGGCCGGGCATTAATTTTGCTGTGAGACATTGGGCTCTCTGAGTTACGGAGGAACTTGTGTTAGTATTATTTATGAGAGAGAGAGAGCAGTAGAAAGAAAATGCAGAAAATAAACAAAATAAGAAAAGTGAGAACAGACACAATAGAAAGAGAGAGAAAACAGGATAACAACAACAACAGATAGACAAACAGAGATAAAGACAACTTATAGTCACCTTTCTGATCTCTACCTCCTCCCTCCTCAGCCAAGACCGTCCCACACTACCACTCAGGGCAAGACCTCAAGACCCCCGTCCCACCAGGTATAGCAGCCAGGTTATCTCCCAATATCAACAGGTTATCGATGGGGGAGGAGATGGAATCTCTCTCTCTCTCTCTCTCTCTCTCTCTCTCTCTCTCTCTCTCTCTCTCTCTCTCGGCGAAATCTGTGAGAAGAAGGAGAAAGGAGGAGGAGGAGGAGATGGGAGGAAGAGAAATTTGAAGGAGATACAAGAGGATAGGGAAGGGGGGAGGTGGAGGTATCTCTAAGGGGTAAGGAGAAGGATAGGGTAGAGGTGGAGGTAGATGTTGAGGTAGGGGGGTGAGGTTGAGGTAGAGGTAGGGGGTGAGGTATAGTGGGTTATCACACAGGCCATCTTTATGACTCGGCTACCCAAACATCATCTGCATATCGAGAGGATGTGTACAGGTTTTCATCTGAAGACGCATGATGGTGGTAGGTGGTAGTAGGTGGTGGTGGTAGGTGGTGGTGGTAGGTGGTGGTGGTGGTGGTAGGTGGTAGGTGGTGGTGGTAGGTGGTGTTGGTATAGGTGGTGGTAGGTGGTAGGTGGTGGTGGTAGGTGGTGGTGTTGGTATAAGTGGTGGTGGCAGGTGATGACAGGTGAACTCATAGGTAAGAGAGAAAGAGGTGAAAAACGTCTTTGATTTTCCTTGTAGCAATGGTCATACTTGCTGGCACTTTTCTCTCTATGTATTCAAACATTTTAATTCTACCTCTTGGTGGTGAGATTGTCTAGTCAGGAGAGGAATGAGACGCTGTTCCTCCCCGCCCCTGTGATCCTGAGCCGCCGTCGACCTTCAACAACACTGTCACTCTAGGGTCCCCGAAGACACCGCAGCAGCTGTTGAGGATCACAGTTTTTCTACGATGTCTGATCATACATAATAACCTAGAGTACACACGAGTACACACACACACACCACCATAATAACCTAGAGTACACACGAGTACACACACACACACACCACCATATTAACCTAGAGTACACACGAGTACACACACACACACCACCATAATAACCTAGAGTACACACGAGTACACACACCACGACACAAATCACTGCTTCGTGTGTCACTGCTGAGCCTACTGCACCGTCGTCAAAGCAAAATAACGAGACTACTGCCTTCTTCAGGAGACTTCATCTACCCCACCAGACAAACGAAATCATCATCATCATCTTCAGGAAACCTCAACCACCTCACAAGACAAACGACAACATCACTACCTTCTTCAGGAGATCTCAAGGCGTAGGGGTCGCGACATAATAGATTTACTTTTTGCTGGGGTATGATGGCGCAGAAGGGGTGAGACAATGAGATGCTGGCTGAGAATAAATAACCAATTTGGTATGGGTACAGAGAGAGAGACGTGCCCGGGTATGATTACAGACGAAGGTAATTGTACAGGGCATTAACCATTCTAGTCCTTTTGTCCCTTGGTGATAAAGGTGAACTAATGCCCGCCACCTTTACCCCCAGTCTAATATCGAGGTCAACAAAAGAACTCTTAGACTCAAGTATCCTGGTGTGTTAAGTGACTTCTCTAAACACTTAAGGGGTATATGAGCTACTTAAGTGTATATATATAAGTTGAGAATATAATTAAGTACCATGTAGTGAATATATCTACAGTATTACGCAAGTTACTCCTATTCCTATAATTATCTTTTGTTTCTCTTATTTTTTTATTCCATCTTCTTCCATTATTGAGGTTTCTGTTACTCCCCTATTCTCTCTCTCTCTCTCTCTCTCTCTCTCTCTCTCTCTCTCTCCACGTTATAACTCAAGGCAGGAATGTAGACTGAGAGGAATTCCGGTTTATTAATTTGATCTCATTAAATACCGCAATAGCTGATAATATACACGGTAATAAAGAGATAATTAACCGTTCATTACTGAGTTATTACCGGGGGAACCTACCTGGCCCTACCTGGAATATATTAATCACTACAATAGGCCTTTTTTAAGCAGAGAGAGAGAGCAGTATATGGGGGTAAATCACGTATATAGAATTTCTTAATGAGAGAGCGAATGACTATCACCTTTATATCAATATCTGTCTTTTGATTGGTTCATTATCAGGATCGTACTGCGTTAATGGAAGATTCCTTAGAAACAAATAAATATATCCTGGTGATATTAAGGTGGGGTGGGGGTGGGGGGGTAGATATTATTGCACATTTTAGGAAGTGTCACATAAGGTAGTGCAAGGTTTACGTTAGGTTAGGTTACGATAGGTTAGGTTAGGTTAGGTTAGGTTAGGTTAGGTTACGATATAGTGTCTTAAAAGTTTCCATTCTTCACGTCACAAAGACAAAACTAACCACAAGTCGTAAGGTTAGGTTAGGTTAGGTTGTTTATTGTTCTTGAGAGTCTTAGAGTATTTGAGAGAATGAATATTAATAGGTGTTGTCTCTCTGATCATTAACCAGTTACCTGCCTTAACCTCAATCACTTCACAAGTAATCGTCTAATGTCCTCCCGTGGCTGAGGAATTGTGTTTATTTATGCTTCATTAAATGTCTGTCTCCTCAAGAACCATTTGTCAACAGTGGATATCATTTTTCATTCAATTTTCTTTCAAATTTCTTTCAATTTTAATCGTTAATGTGTAGTCATTGTGGAGACATTTTCGAGACATCAACCCGTTATTGGCAGGTGTTCTATAAGTGAGGTATTTCTTTGTTTTTTTGTCTCAGTGCCTCGCCGATAGTCTGGGAGAGGGGAGGAGGGGGGGGAGGAGGAGGGGGAGGAGGGGGAGGAGAGGAGGGGAGAGGAGGAGAAGGAGGATGAGGAGGAATCTTTTTACATGAACTTTTGATGGTGAAGATTTACCGCTACCTGGGTTAATTAAGACAAGCGACAGGACGAGTTACAGCCTCACCTCCCCACCCCACCTCTCCACCATCACCCCCTCTCCACCATCACCCCCTTCCCCCCTCTCCATCACCCCCTTCCCCTCAGTTACCTAAGAATGTGGAACAGTCTTCTAATTACTATTTCTTCCCCCAGATTGACACAGCATCTTGGGGTACGACCTATTACCTGTGTAAATTCCACCCCTATCAGGTAGACTTAATGAGACGATAGTATGGAGGAGATCACCTGGTATGACGTGAGTAATGGTGGTAGTTGTGGTAGTTGTGGTAGCCCAGTGATGGTAGTGGAGATGATAGGAGTAGTGGATGTTGTTGGTGGTGATGGTGGTGGTAAGGTTAGTTAGTAGGGGGTAGTAGTAGTGGTGGTTGTTGGGATAGTGATGGTGGTGGTTGGGGTAGTGATGGTGGTTGTTGGGGTAGTGATGGTGGTAATTGTAGTCACATATGCATAGACAAACACACATAACGAACACACACAGACTACCTTCCTTCATGTATACAGACAAAACATACATGGAGAAGAGAGAGAGAGGGGAGGTGATGCTGGCTGAGACACTAACATGGTTAAGGTCGCTCAGATAATACAGACGGCAGTAATTAGGATTTGTGGCCCCTGGCAGCCGGGAGACGAGGAGGAGGAGGAGGAGGATGGGAAAGATATATAAAGAGGGCCATAGAAGATAGAAGCTATTAATGAAGGATAAAAAAGGTTATTATTGTGTATGGTTTGTGACTGTGTGTGTGTGTGTGTGTGTGTGTGTGTGTTAATCTATATATGAAAACAAGGACATCCCGGGAGGCAGGGTTAAGAGGGGGCACCAGGACGCGTCAAGGGTGAGACTGCATCACTACACACACGCACACGCACACACACACACACACACACACACACACACACACACAGGTGAATAAGCCAATAATAACAAAGAGCCGCAGGTGGCCATGGTGGCGTTGACTGTAGCTTCAGAGGCCAAAGGTTAAATCCCCTCTGGTCTTCTCCTCCTGCTAACCCCCCATTTCAGCATCCCCCCTCCTCTCTCTCCGTCACATCTCTCCCAGCATCTTCATCTCCTCGCCATTCCTCCCTCTTCCTCCTGCTCCTCCCCGTCTCTTCATCACATCTTTATTAATATCTCTTTCTTCTTCCTTCACAACCCAGTAAGTTTGCTTTGTTTATCACATCTGTTGACAAGACTGATGTACAATTTAGCCTAATCTGAGTAATTGAGTCTTGTCTTGTCATTGAGAATGTTGTTATTATGTGTTGCCACCCAAGGCAAAGGTTTGTACAGAAGAGGAGGTGAAGTCTGTTTATAAGTCATAAGTCTTGGCATAGTAACAGCTTAGCATCTCTTAATCTTCTCTTATTACGTCTCTCAGCTTCCTCATCTCCCGACGTCTCTCTCATCATCATCTCCCGACAACTACGCCCACGGGAGGTAGCGGAGGTGCACCAGGTGGGACCATCGTCAGGGGAACACCTCAACACGACAGGCGGGGGTGAGATCTGGCGACTTAGTCCAAGGGGCGTCGTCCTTTGATTGAATCTTATAGAGCGGAGATGAATACCACGACCTAGGGAGCCTGTGAAGGGAACCGGTGGGGGGTTCCTTTTCTGGCTTTTCTCGTATCAAGGCGCGACCCTTTGAGATGACGTTCTGGCGGCAGTGTAAAGCGAGCGAGCCCTTTGAGATGAGTTTTTTTTTGATGGAGGTGTGGGGGCGAGTGATCTCCAGAGTGCCCTACACGCCCTTTGAGACGAACTTCTGGAGGAGGTGAGGAGCTAGCGGGGCCTTCAGAGAGCAGTCGTAAACATGCTGTTGAATACGGTCGGTCTTCAGTCTTTATATCTAAACAGAAGTTAACTCAAACGTGTTTATAATCAGCCTGTATTGTCCGTCGGCAGCTTTTAATACCAACTCTAAAGCCGACCTAAGACTGAACTAAACTGTGTTGTACTCAGGCTAATGTCTCCCTCGTCTTGCAGGTGTCCACGGCTGCATCTAAACTCTCCTGAAGTAGGTGGAAGCTTGAGGCCACCAGCAAGCAACTCCGCGGGAATTTCATCCTTGTCGGAGGAGAACAAGTTACGAGCGGAGTTAATTCTTGTTGCGCTGGACGAGTGATGGTGTGTGTGTGTGTGTGTGTGTGTGTGTGTGTGTGTGTGTGTGTGTGTACATGTGCGCACGTGTATACATCATGTAGGTGTGTGAGAGGTGGTGCATCAGGTAGCCACACACACACACATTATACTCAACCATAATGCACCTGCGATAAATCTTGGCTGTAATTAACTGATCCACATTCAACTGGTAGTGATATGTTCAGGTAGTCGCTTGGGAAATACCTTTAATTAATCACGTTAATTAGGAAATCATGTCTCTTGTTCTCCCTCCTCTCTCTCTCACCACACACAGACAGAGGCACAACAACCCGTGTATCTTGATGTAACATGACGTTCACTACTGTTGATGGTGTCTGGCAAGGAGGTTACGTAGTGAGAACAGGACAGCTCAACGCGAACCATCCTATCAAACTTGCTTTTTAGTTAGGTTAAATTAGGTTAGGTAGGGTTAGGTTAAGTAAGGCTGGATTAAGTTACCTTCAATTTGATTAAATAAATATAGATTACATTAGGTCAGATAAAGATCAACTTGATTCCTATCTAAAACAAAAACACAAAAAGATAATAACAAATACCCCCAAGAGCTCCTCCCCTTTTCGTGGTATCATTTCAACATAATAACATCTTCCCCTACCAACAACATCAACACACAGAACCAATAAAACCACTCAGTCGGCAGTAGTACCCGGGAGGAGGTGGAGGTCTTCACGATCAGCGGGGTGAGGAAGGTCTTCACGATCAGCTAACATAATAACAATGCTCTTCGTCAGAATAATATACCATTAGATGTCAACATTATCTCTCGCTACTGAGGATTTTATTCATCTCTAAATGTATTCTGAGTTCAGTTAAAATCTTAATTATGGTGTGGAGAGAGAGAGAGAGAGAGAGAGAGAGAGAGAGAGAGAGAGAGAGATCACAGCACTCAACCACTGTCTTCCCTCCACCCAGCCACCTTCCTCCATCCTTACCCTCCACCCAAGCCTCCTCCTCTAACCTCTTCCACCTTCTTCTTCCACCTTCCTCCTCCTTCTCCACCGCGGGAGGGAGTGAAGGGACAAATATATAAGTGTTATCGCCCGAATGACAAATACCAGATGGACACGAAGCTTTAAGATAAGGGGAACTCAACCTGGCACGACTACTGGTCAAGACTAATTGTAGGTGTTGTGTCTGTCTGTCTGTGTCTGTCTGTGTCTGTCTGTCTGTCTATGTATGTGTGTGTCTGTGTAATTCTGTCACATAAATAATGCAAAATCACGATAACGAATGAAGAGAGAGAGAGAGAGAGAGAGAGAGAGAGAGAGAGAGTATCTTGGTTACACTATTAAACATGGTGATTTATAACGGGGTTGTTGAAGAGAGGAGAGATGTCTGACCTCTTTAGTGAGAACCAAGAGATGTATGGGAGCCAGGTTGATATATGTATTTTGAAGAGGAGTAAAGAGATCGACCTTGTGGAGCGGTGTGGAGGTGTATGGAGGGGTGGAGGGTGGGAAGGGTGATGGTTGGGTGTGGAAGGGAGGGGTGGTGGTTGGGTGGAAGGGTGGAGGGTGATGGTTGGGTGTGGAAGTGCAGAAATGTGGTGTGTGTGTGTGTGTGTGTGTGTGTGTGTGTGTGTGTGTGTGTGTGTGTGTGTGTGTGTGTGTGTGTGTGTGGATGTTTTGGAGGTAAGGTGTGAGGTGGAAGTATTTTATCGAGTAGAAGCACAAGAAGTTATCCCATCCACTTAACCAACCGATCCACATACCCACACAGACATCCACATCCACCATCTCTCTCTTAAACCCTCCAAACATCCACCACCACTACCACCTGCCACCACCTCAATAGCAACCGCCTCATCTCACCTTAATTACTCACCTGTGCTGCTCCCTACACCTGTGAAAGAAGGCAGATCTATGGTATGGTGTTTACCCTAAAGTGGAGTATATAAAATAAGTCTCTGTCTGCTTGAAATACACTGTTTACAATTTAATAACAGAGCAGGTCGGGCACCATACAAATAGACTGTAGGTTGATTTGCATAGTAATCCAGAACTTCACACCGTAATAGGGACAAGTAATTCATTGGAGGAGAGGGAGAGAGAAAGAGAAAGAGAGAGAGAGAGAGAGAGAGAGAGAGAGAGAGAGAGAGAGAGAGAGAGAGTAGAGAGAGAGAGAGAGAGACTTAATAGCTCCTCCCCATTCACGCGTCTCTATCAATAAAAACACCACATATATTCCACAACTCAACGTCGTCGACAAGTTTCTAATTAATCTCAACTGTATCTGAAATATAATCACAGAATCCAATTAAACGCAACATCTAATTTGCGCTGTAGGTGTGTGTGTGTGTGTGTGTGTAATTACCTCACCTGTTAATGCTTTACCTGTTAATTGTTTATATCGAGGAGGAACACCAAATCCACGAAAATTTAATCAAATGAACCTCCCAAAAGCAGTTACTAAATTTTCTCACCTTTTAGAGTGGCCAGAAACGACGCGGTGATTAGCATTATTTATGACATTACGGAGCGAGGCGAGTTTAGCATAACAATGAAGCCATATCGGTGGAGGTATAATTTGATTTGATTGGTTGTATCTGGGCACAAGGTAAGGGTAGAGGTAGGCAGGGTGTGAGTGAGAGACAGGGAGAGGCATAGACAAGCAGGGAGTGAGATAGAGCGAAAGATAGAGAGAGAGAGAGAAGTATAGATTGATAGTAATAGAGATATAGCATTGTCTCTAACCTAACCTAACCTAACCTAACTTAACCTAACCTAACCTAACCTAACTTAACCTAACCTAACCTAACCTAACCTAACCTAACCTAACTTAACCTAACCTAACCTAACCTAACCTAACTTAACCTAACTTAACCTAACCTATTCGATGGAAAATAAAGAAAAACGTCAATCCAGACCAAATACTACAAGCCACCCAACCCAGAGAAACCAGAAGCCACCCATGCCACCCACCCCATAAAATTCAGAAGCCAGCGACCCATACCACAGAACTAGCAATCAGGCCCCTCCACGCGTCACAAATGGAGGCTAGCAAGGGCACAGTAGGGGGGAGGGAGGGAGGGAGGGAGGGAGGAGGGAGGATGGATGGATGGATGATGGAAGGAGAGGGGAGGGAGGAGGTAGGGAGGGAGGGATGGGATGGATGGGGAGTGAGGGGAGGAGAGGTTCGACTGACGGGTGGCAGGTGCTAGACGCTAGACGGGATGACATTTTCTATCTCCAGGTAAATTGCACAGTGTTGTGAATTACTGCGCCTCGCTGGTCACTGCCACATGGTGCCGCCTCGAGATGGTTCTGTGTGTGTGATGGTTGGAGGGGAGGTGAGGGAGGTGAAAAGGATGGGGAGGAAGAGAGGAGGGGGGATAATGGGGAGGAGGGGAGGTAACAGCTGGAGGGTTGCATGTCAAGGGGGAAGGAAGGGTTAAGTTGGGGAGAGTAAAGGTCAAAGGTGACTTAGGTTGAGAGGAGAGGAGAGGACAAGGAAAGGAGGAGGATGTGGGAGGAGGAAGAGAAGAAGGGAAAGAGGAAGAGGAGAAGAAAGAGGAGGAGAAGAAAAAAGAAGAGAAATAATAAGAGGAAGATAAGAAAGATGAAGAGGAAGGAAAGATAGAGGAAGAAGAGTAGGAAGAAGAAAAGAAATAAAGAAGAAAAGAATAACAAATGGAAGAAAGAAGAAGAAGCAACAACACTCACACCTTATTTAACAATCACCAATGGACTGGGGCTACCATTAACCCTCCCTCTCTACCCCCCTCTCACCTACCCCCCTCCACCCTCTCACCTATACGACGAACGCTAATTGGATCAAACACCTGAGGCACACCTGACTCAACCATTATAATTAGTCCTACTAGTATTCTTAAACAACCATGAAACCACCACATGAGGGTAATACATTAGGCTGTAATTTATATATATATATTTATATATATATACATCGATGTACCACCAGGTGAATAATACACCCATTACTATCACTCTCTCATCACCTCAAATTATATAACAAACGCGTATATGGATTTTATATATATATATATCTTTTTATATCAGGGCCTCATCCAGTAAAATGTATATAACATGTATCATTAAATATTATAATCTTATATTACGAGAAAATTATATCAAGTATAATGTATCGTATACTTGTGTGTGTGTGTGTGTGTGTGTGTGTGTTTATATCACCTTATATGGAGTAGCCGCGGTACGTCTTTATATCTGAAAGCATTGTATTAAGGGAAATTCTATCCACGAGCTAATACCAATATTTCTCGAGCATTATTACACGAATGAGCTGGTCTTATAGCGTTATATTACCGGGTGTAGAAGACTTATTAACATTATGCTTGTCTAATATAACATCCAACAAGCGAGCATTATTTGGAGTAAGTTTTATAGAATTATGTATAAGTTCTCCAGGTGAAAACAACAAGAATGAATTACCTGTTTCTGAAGTATTATAGGAGTGTGTTAATGAAAGTCACTTGTATATTGATATAAGCCTTACGGGGTTAATGTTGATGTTATGCTAATTATTGATATATAATTTGCCTATAACGTCTAATCATAGGTACAAGGATATATGAGTTGGATAAATATTTACACTATATATGTGTTAGTTGTATAATTTTTTCCGTGTGTGTGTGTGTGTGTGTGTGTGTGTGTGTGTGTGTGTGTGTGTGTGTCCTCATTTGGGTTTCCTATCATCGTACTCAAGGGGTTAAGTCATAGTAATAAGGTAAAGTTATCCTACTAAATGTACTCAATAGGTTAACTCAATGTACTCAAGAGGTTAACTCACTATGCTCAAGGGGATTAAGTCACTGTACTCAAGGGGTTAATTCATCGTACTCAAGGGGTTAAAAATATTCACTCACCAATATCCATCTCTGACCACGAAAAAGTAAAAATAAAAGTGATTATCTTTTAAAAAACAAGATTAATGTTTTATTCTATTTATGTGTAAGTATTTTATTTAATTGTCTGTGTATCTTTATATCCGTTTATCTATTTATCTCTAGTTATCTATCATCTTATCTAACCATACTACCACGAACCCACACCAACCGCCATCACCAACACCCTCAATCACCACCGTCAACAACCACAATCACCAAACACTACCAACCACCATCTATCCTCATTACGAACCCCTACCACAACCCCTCATCACCAACAACCATCACCAACCACCACCACCAACCACCATCACCAACCACCATCACCAACCACCATCACCAACCACCAACCACCAGCATCACCAGTGACCCGAGATATATACGAGGATCCATCCCCTCAGTGCGTCTCATCCCGTAGAAAGAGAGAGAAATTACTAGGTCGAGTCTCTTATGTGGCTAGAAATACCTTTTTTATCTCTCCCTCCCTTCCTTCTCTCTCCCACCTTTCCCCCTCTTTCTCTCACCCTCTCCCCCCTCTTTCTCTCACCCCTCCCCCTCCTCTTTCTTTCTCCCCTTAACCCCATCCCTCCCATGTCGACGTCAGCCATTATGGATTTCAGGGCCTCAACCAACCCTCACCTCCCTCCCTCCCTGCCAGCCAGCCAGCCGACCCTGCAGCCCTACACCAGCCCTTAAGAAAACAGCTAAGAATCCCTTTTTATGGTGTGTTTAAGGCGTCATCCTCAGGGCACTAAGGGTCAGTTTATAACGATACGAGATGTGCTATAGTGATATGGGTGGTTTTAGGGTAAGGTTTAGTGGTTTAGGTTTTAGGGGATAAGGTTTATTATTGATGGGTTTTGTGGTTTAAGGAGAAAAATATATAAGATAAGGTTTTTTGTGAATATTTTTTTTTATTTTTTAGGTCAAATTCTGGTTTTATTTTCCATAGAGTTTTAGATGGGTTTTATGTTATTGAAAAATATTATATGATCTTTGGATGTGTTTTAAATTCATCAATGTCGTTAGATTTATGGTTGAAATAGATTAAAAATATGACTTTCAGGTTTATTTTAAACTCAATATCGATCTACTTCTCCCTAAAAAAAGCAAAAAAAAGCAATATATGTCTTTTGCAAATATTTTTAAGCGTTTAGCATAATTTAAAGTCATGATTAAGTCATATATATATACATAAGACTCTAATTAGGACTAGTGACGTGGCAGACCAGGTGAGAGCCAGGTGTTATGTGACTTGAGCGTAGCAACGGCGGCGGAGGCGAAGCGCAAGTCTAAATGGCCAAATGGGATCGCATAAATCGGATTTTAGTTATCGGTTTCTCACGACAGAACGATAGTGAGTTACACAGGGTTTTTTTAATCAGTTAGGTATCGGTATTATATAAAGAAAACGCCACGAGAATTTTAACGAATGATTTGGGTTCGTTATCGGCACTCGGAAACAAGCGCTGATCGTATTAAAACTCTATAATCGGGTCAGTTATCGGTTCCTATAAACAAACGATGAAGAGCATATTAAATACGTAATCGTAATAGTTATCGGTACTTCTAAACAGACAACAGACAAATTTCCAACAATTAATCGGGTTAAAAATTCGGCATTCAAAAAGACAAGCGAAGTTAAATACCGATAATAATTAATTGGTGAAAAGTATCTACCTCATAATATCGTCAACAGGTACAAGGAGGAAGAGGAGGACGAGGAGAGGAGGACGAGGAAGAGGAGGACGAGGAAGAGGAGGACGAGGAGGAGGAGGTACAGCTGTAATAAACCAAACCTCCATAGAGCAAATTAAATTTACAACAGGTGTATCAAGACCCCGACATCACGAGACAAATAGATCACAGGTGTCTAGCGGTAATTTCAATAACTATTACAACAACACCCAACAACAACAACAGCATCATCATCAACAACAACAACAGCCAGAGCTCCTTCACATCACGACTTGGAGCATAGGAGCATATTTTGCATCCCAAGGAATTTTTTATTGTCGCGTTGGAGCACCGAATCTGGCCTGGCTTATGGTAGGTGCGAGGGGGGGGGGGGCTCAGGTAGCCAGCAGGTAGAGTAGAGGACCAACACCATATTTGATTCTCATTAATATTCAAACTCCGTGAGATGGAATACCTAACCTAACCTAACCTAACCATTGATAACATACAAAATGATAAAGACGATTTTGCTTTGATATGAAAAATGTTATGTGTATTTGTTCATTCGTGTGTGTGTGTGTGAAGAACAAGTTATGGAAGGAAATGTTCTATGTCAGTGTGTATATTCCTAAGAGTTATATTAAGTTACGAAATATTGATGAAATTCTGTTAAATTTTGTGACATTAAACATCTAAAGTTCTTTATATATTTTGGTTGTGAATAATAGTGTACAGGATCATTATTCGCTCGTCATTCACTCTAATTGAACCTTTGTGTTTCATCAACCACAAGAATACATTTTTATCCACGAGTTTTTGTGTTGAATTATCTGAACATCTCGCCTCCATCACGCCAACAGGTGAGAGAAAACGTCATATATTGCCTCCATCACGCCAACAGGTGAGAGAAAACGTCATATATTGCCTCCATCACGCCAACAGGTGAGAGAAAACATCATATATTGCCTCCATCACGCCAACAGGTGAGAGAAAACATATATTGCCTCCATCACGCTAACAGGTGAGAGAAAACGTCATATATTGCCTCCATCACACCAACAGGTGAGAGAAAACATCATATATTGCCTCCATCACCTGTAGTGTCGAGAATTAATCATCAAGTCATCGTAAGACCCGACCAGGTGAGGGGAGGTGTTAGGCCTGGCCGCTGCCTCACCTCTCACATCATTACATCATCGACAACTAGCGATAACACGACCCTTACAACCACCCTTAACGACCACCAACCACCTTACCCCTGACAATTGTGGGGTAGAAGGAGAGGTAGAGGGTAGGAGGAGGGGTAGAGGGTAGGAGGAGGGGTAGAGGGAGGGGGGGGTGGGGCAATATCTTCTTGGCCTATGATAAGGATCAGGTAACCATTGCAATTATAGTTCAGGCTGTGACCTTCCCTCCCACCATATTAGGGCTGACCCAGGAGCCCACGGGTGGCCCACGCTCGAAATTACCTTTGATCCCCTGAGATGTGGGTTGACAACTTACTATAAGTATTATCTACTGCCGACGCTATACACAGTCGCGACCTGAGACCACCGCGACCCCAGATCACCGCGACCCCAGACCACCGCGACCTCAGATCACCGCGACCCCAGACCACCGCGACCCCAGACCACCGCGACCCCAGACCACCGCGACCCCAGACCACCGCGCGGTAAAAGGCTACATAAGGGGCCGTATGATGTAGTTTTTACGACACTGAGACTCTTCTGAGACTCCCATAGAAGGTGACGCATCGCTGGAGTATAAACAAAAGGTAGATGAGAAGCGCACTAGAATAACAATATACAGGGTGACGCCTAAGTCCCATTACCGAGAAACAATTGTATTATAATGATTTTGTTTAGGGGGATTTTATGCACCACCCTGTATATATTATTTTGGTAGCTACGTGTGTTTAGTGTGATTTATTATTATTATTATTATTATTATTATTATTATTAATATTATTATTATTATTATTATTTCTTTGGTGAATTATGTGTTCATAGATAAAAATATGAGGAGGAAAAGGAAGTATCATTAAAATTAGTGTTTTGTTAAATGTGATGGTTGTGGTGATAAAAATAGTGATGATAGCGGTAATGTTTCCTCTCTACACGTCACCATCACCACCATCAACCGCCCCCCCCCTCACACACATTCCATCACCGAGAATATGTAATTTCACTACCAGTTCGGACTACCAGACAACCATTCATCTCTGACCAGGACCCGATTCTACCAGACACGGTTCCCTGATACCTACTGCCACCCGACACAACCCTGAACAGGTCTCCGGGCACCGCTAATTACACCTTACGCATATTTTTCAATTTTTCACATACATGGACCCCTGATCTGCACTCCACCCTGACGGCTAGGTGAAGAGGAGGGGGTGAGGAAGGAAGAGGAAGAGGGAGGTGAGGAAAGAAGAGAGGCTAAAGGCGGGTCGGGAGAATGAAGAAGAGATGAGAGAGAGGAAAAGCAGATAATTTAATAATAATAATAATAATAATAATAATAATAATAATAATAATAATAATAATAATAATAATAGAGAAAGAAAGAAAAAACTTCCCATAAGTAGAGTTTTGCTGAGCAGTGAACGTGACTGTCAAAGGGAAGACTTTTCTAAACGATCTGGCCAAATAGTTAAAGATGGAGAGAGGGAGGGAAGGAGGGAAGGAAGGAGGGAGGGGAGGAAGGAGGGAGGAAGGAGGGAGGGACGGGAAGGTAGGGAAGGGGGGGACCTGCTCCGCTGCATCCAGGACGTCAGGGGGCCGTGTCGAGTCCCCGGGGAGTGGATGGATTTGGTAGTCGCTAACAGCTACCGTGGTCGGGGCTGAATAATGCATCACACACATTTGCAAGACAAAAAAAAAAAAAAACAATATCCCGAGTTTGGGGGATGGGGGGGTGGAGGGGGGTGGAGGGGGGAGGAGGATTTCGTGTGGAAGGTGAGTCACTGGGACATAAGTCGGTGTTTGATTGGTCGAGAAAGGGATCAGTGTGTGTTTATCACTGAGGGTATAAGGTTTTTTTATTGGTCAGAAGGTCCGGTAGCGTGTGTATTACATGGCAGGCGAGGCTCTGATACTCCAGGTGCCACGTCGCTATCGTACCTCTGCCTACCTGAAGGGGCCTCTCCTACCTGTTGATGAATATTGATTAACTAGTTTTACGAGGGGACTTTCTGGCCTCATCCACACACACACATCTGCTGTAATTTACGTCACCATTAGATACTGGAAGTGACGGCGGATGTTATAAGATTCTAAAAGAGGATCGTTTCCCTATCACCAACACGGGAACAATGTGCTTCTGAATCGTACGACATAAAGTTTAGAATACCTTATCGTGTCACCTGCACTAACACCACCTACTAATTGGATGTGGAACTCCGACCTACCAAACACCTTTTACGTTAGCATATCGATTAATTGTCAAAAAAAAAAAAAGTTGCGTGGTCGGGAGAACTTACGGAGTCTTCCTCAACACCGCCATCCTACACTTTCGGTTTATGGGGATCAGATAACCAGAGCAAAAACGTTTCCCCCCCAATTAGCATACAAGACATCAAGAGCTGATCCCATGTGCCTATAAACGGAGTGACAAGAGGCAGTAAGTAGTCATATAATGTTTGGCCTCCTTACTGACAACACAAGGAGGGCCTGGCAACACACTAAGGGCCTGGCAACACACTGAGGGCCTGGCAACACACTGAGGACTTGACAACACACTGAGGGCCTCACAACACACTAAGGGCCTAACAACACACGGATTTATAGCCCTAGTCTCCGCCAGCTACCGATTACACTGACCATTTTCACAACACAACTTATACAACTAAAACTCCTAATTAATCACTATCTTCTTTTCTTATCTCATTTTCTATCTACTCATTCGCTATTTTATTTATCCAATCACACACAACAGAAGCCGCAATTAATAGCTCCATAATCTACCCAGGTGATTAAGGGGTGATTAGGAATATTTCTAACCACTTTCTTAACATCGACGTTGAAACTACAAAAGTCACACTCGACCGATACCGATATTTCGACCCCAAGAATTAATTAGAAAAGAGACTCGAGTATCGGAGGTGTCGAAGGGTGATGGATAGTTAAGTACAGTTTGAGAAGCACGAGGTGGGTGAGGGTGGGTGAGGGTGGGTGAAGGTGGGTGAGGTGAGGCCGGCTCTCTGATTCCTGGAGGCGATGACGACGGCGGCGGCGCAATATCTCAACGCCATCACCTCGCCCGGCAGCTGGGACGAGGTAAGGACGGACACACACACACACACACACACACACACACACACACACACACACACCATCTCGGGCGACCGTTGGGCACGAGCCTTTGTGGGAAGAAGGAAGAGTTTTGTTGACGATTTATATATTTTAGGATAATATTGGTGTCCTTTAGTGTTTGAGTATATATCTTCAATAACTTCAATAATTTTATATATGACGTATTTCTATTAAATCATTCCTAAATTCTAAATCACTAATTAAACTTAGCAAAAAATATTAATTCGTAGCAGAAGTAAGACCAGACAGCTCCTCTCCTCCCGCCTCTCAACCCCCGACCAAGATAATGAAATTGTCTCTGTCGTCTCACGTGTAAAAGACGATACCTTGTAAATGTCTTCCAAGTGGATTTTTTAATGTCTTTCTCCTCGCTAGGTCGATCGGAAGGTGGGTGGGTGATTGGGTGAGTGGGTAGGTAGGTGGGTGGGTTGGTGGGTTGGTGGGTGGGTTGGTGGGTGGGTAGGTAGGTAGGTAGGTAGGAGGGTGGGTGGGTGGCGTCTTACCTTCTCCAGTTTCAAGAAGGTCGAGACCCATTACTCCTTGACGAATTCTCAAGTCGTCCCCTACTTCTTTGCCTCACCTAACCTGAACCCGAACCACACAAAAGGCTTTTACGAGACGACAAACCCAAGTTGACCAAACGTTTAAAAGCCTTCCTCCTTCATCGTCCGGCGCGACACTTCATTTCCCACTTCGTTTTAGGCTCTGAATATGACGATTAAGGAGGCTTTTATCCGGACTCCCTCACATGACGAGCACTTTTCCAGGGATCGTTTGCGGCCATTGGATGAAGTCGTTTGCTGGGTTTACGGGTGTTTACTCTGGGAGTGTGAGGGAGTCGTGTTGCACGGGGCTCTGATGATCCACTAGATAAGCTGGCCGGCCATCCCCATCTAGCGTCTCACATAACCTCCTTCAGGTCTTCTTTCACTTGTCTCTCACTCCCTTACTGACCGTTTCTCTGGTGTCATTCCCTCACTCTTCTTCCCTCTCGTGTCATGTGTGTAACCTGCCCTTACTCTCTACCCTTCTTCCGTGTCACATAATCCCGTGTTATTTACTTTCCGTCCGCCCTTAGTGTCAATTGGTGTTATGGTGAATATGTTCAAGTGTCTGCGTGTTGGAACAGGCCCCAACTATGTGCTTCAAGACGTAAAGTTAATGAATAATCGGAATGGAAACAATGCCTTAAATACAGATCTCGATGTCTGATTCACGAGACTAAAATCCGTATTCCTCTGTCTCTCTCTCTCTCTCCCTATCTGTCTATCTCTGTCTCTCTTCTCCCTACATTTATCTCTCTATCTCTTCCGCTACTCTCACCAACTACAGAAGACACAGGTGAAGGTGTAAGGGTGAAGCAGTATATGTGTACAGAGTGACGCAAGGTGAAGGGATGTTTGGGACGCTCCTGTAGGTGGAATCATTGAAGACCTGGATGGTGGCAGTGAGACCCTCAAGTAAGGTGACTCCAGAGGTCAGGGTATCCAACAGAGATGTTCCAAGATAATCTGATTTTCCGACATACATACCGCCATGGAGGGAGAGGGGGGAAGGACTCACATCTTCCCTCCCTCCCTCCTTCCTTACTTCCCCTTCCTTATTCCCATCTTCTCTCCGTCTTTAGTAGTGTCAACTCTTTATCTTCCTTCGTTAATGACTCCAATTGCAGGAGTTTTATATAAGGGTCTTAGGAGACATCGTTATATGGCTCTCACTGTCTATTGGGGAGGCTGAGGAGGGAGGGGGAGGGGGAGAGGGAGAGGGGGAGGGGGCAGGAGGCTGGAGGAGGGGGTGGAGTGGGATCTGACTTACGCTGCCTTTAAGATGAAGATGATGATGAAGATGATGATGATGATGATTCGAGTGTAATCGGAGATGGAAGAAAGAAGCAAAAAATTGAATGAGGAAAAGCTGAGATACAATGGTGAAAGAAGATGGAGATAAAAAATTATACAAAGATTCAACTAAAGTAAACAATGAGTAGAGACAAAAGTTCATAAGAAGAACCAGTTAGTCAAAGTTCCAAGCTCCTGTTACTCTCAAGTTTCACCTTCCTGTACACCTGAGGGCGGAGTCGAGGGAGGACCTGTTAGTTACCATCACCTTCACCACTCCTGCTGCTGTTCGTTGTGGCTTTAGTCTCCTCCACCTTCTCCTCCTCTCCAAACTCTCTCCTAAAATGACCGCCGCAAAACCCAGGAGCACGTGACATCGCCCCTACCGCTGACCGTCTTAAAGCCCACACGGTCGCTCCTGCTGGGGGGCTTGCAGGAGGGTCCGAGGAGACGCCGTCACGGGCCCTGTGTGGAGGTCACGCTGGTGAATAGTCGTAAGGGCTCTACACGTCAACTTGACGACTTTATTCCCGCCGGCTCACATATCACTCTAAACGAGGCTTAAGGCTACTGATAGAGCATTTAAACCCTTCTTTCTCTCGCCCCCCTCTGTCTCCCCTCCACACTCCTTTTCTCTCTCTGTCCCTCTCTGTCTCCCTCCACACTCTCTCCATTTCTCTCCGCACTCTGTCTCTCTTTCTCTCTCTAATTTCTTCTCTTTATTTCATCTTCGAGGTTAAAGACACCATTAACTACCAGGGTAAGTTAACACCCATAGATATTATGGTCTTTTGAGGAGTTTAATGGCGTCGACATTTTCCCCGATGAACTTAACAATCTATAAAGAGTAAGACCGAATACCCTAAAGTGCCATAGATATTTTTTGAGAGATAGAGTCACCCAAGAAAGCGTCCCTGAATCCTTCGAGGTGTCCAGTAGACTAAGGACGCTAGTGGCCGCCCCCTCGCCCCCAGGTACACAAAAGGTGAAAGGTGCTCAAGGTGTTCATGAGGCCGACCAAGGGAGAGGCAGGAAATCACACATCCTGCCAAAGTCCTTAGGAGGCGTTGAAGGATACCATATATGAGGGATATTTACTGTATGAGGGAAGAACAGGAGACGATGATAACGAAGGAGGAAAGAGAGAGTAAGAAGATAAGAAATGACTGACAGATAATAACGAAAGGAAGAAATAGTAAGATAAAATATATTATTATTTATCATATGAAAGAATGAGGAAACTGAAGAATGCAATAATATTACAGTACGAGGTAATAGCAGTAAAAGAAGATAACGAAATAAAATAAGAAAAACAAAATAGAATAAGACAATTTAACTTTTTCTTTATCAGTTGTTGTTATTATCATTATCCTTCTTCCGTCTTTATCAAGATATGAGTCAACTGCTTCGGGTTCACGAGTCTGAATCCCTCGGGGGTTCAGGGTTCAGAGGGACAAACAAACAGACTTTAGTAATTAACTGTACCTTACCTGTCTTAATATATTTTCTTTTTGCGTTACAAGGTGGATATTTAATAGGTGCACAATAAACTAGCCACTCCATGGTAAAAAATACACACACATATACCAGGAGCTGACGTCATGGGGTTGGGGGGGGGGGTTACCTGAGGTTGGGGGGAGGTTACCTGAGGTTTACCTGGAGGGGGAGGTTACCTGAGGTTGGGAGGTTACCTGAGGTTTTGGTATCTTAGTCAGGGTATACAGGGCATTTTGTACCCTACCTGTGGGTACGATATGACTCAGGTACAACACAAGAATAACAGATTAAACAAAGCAAAAACAGAGAAATAAGGAATAAATTAGGAAAATACAAAATAAATCAATACAAAACGATAAAAGAGGAAGAAAATGATAAAACAAAACAATAAAAAATAAGAAAATTACATAAACCAAGGAGGTGGACTAGAGAGAGAGAGAGAGAGAGAGAGAGAGAGAGAGAGAGAGAGAGAGAGAGAGAGAGAGAGGTACGGATTATCGCCTCATCTGGACACAGGACTTCACGATGCCCGTAAAACCTGGCAGGATGTCAGGATTTCCACCCCATCTCAAGGTCCAGCAGCTATCAAGGAGAGGAGGAGGAGGAGGAGGAGGAGGAGGAGGAGGAGGCCAGGAACGATATGGAAAAATAGGAGGGATGGAGAGAAGGTATGGAGGAAAATAGAATGATTGGAAAAGGAAGAAAAACACCAGTGGTAATAAGAATATGGGAAATAAAAACGATAATAATAATAATAATAATAATAATAATAATAATAATAATGATAATAATAATAATAATAAAATAAGAATATTATCACTATTATCATTATTATTACCATTATTATTATTATTATTATTATTATCATCACATACAGTATTCACGTCACTAGCGCCTGAGTCACCACCAGTATTAAGGACACGACCTACAAGACCATAAAGCCTCCTGCTGGGGGCGTGAGAGAGAGAGACATGACACGGTAAGATGCCCAGATACACGCCACCTCCCCCGTCAGGAAGACTAGACTAGACCAGAGCAGACTGACCTAACCTAACCTGACTTTTTTTTCGTTTGTTTGTTAAAATTGTGGATGATGGTAGTGGTGGGATGGTAGTGGTGGGGTGGTAGTGGTGGTAGGGTAGTAGTGGTGGGGTAGTAGTGGTGGTAGGGTGGTAGTGGTGGGGTAGTAGTGGTGGTAGAGTGGTAGTAGTGGTGGGGTGGTTGTTCTGTAGTGGTGGTAGGAAGGGTGATGGTCGTAGTGGTGTGGTAAGGGGGGGTGGTAGTAGGGTGTAGTAGGTAAAAGAGGAGGGGGAGGGGAGAGGTTGGGTGGCGGGGGTGGGGGGTGGCGGGGGGGGGAGGGGTGGTAGTTGTTGTCCACATCGATAACGCCTCTGGCACAAGAATAGGTTAAGATAGAAGCTCCAACACGACCTATCTGAGGGGGATCTCCGGCACGCCCCGCCAGGAACACCGTCAGATACAAGGTCAGGTCCTGTGCTTCTGCCCACCAACAGACAGGCTACACGAGTCAATCTCTCGCCTTCTCTCACCGATAAGGACTCTGTTATCCATCATATTTACCTCCCTTATCTCTAGCATAGGAGGAGATTTAAGCCACGTTTACTGTCGCCTTGAGTACTGAAGAGGTGAATGGGTACAAGGGCGGCGTCTCCATAGGGCACCGCAGTGACTAGACGGAGGTGGTGGTGGTGGTAGTAATGATGGTGGTGGTGGTGGTGGTGGTAGTGTTGGTGGTGGTGGTGGTAGTAGTGGTGGTGGTGGTGGTGGTGGTAGTGGTAGAACGGTAGTAAGGTAAGAAAATCATTCTAGTACCTTACCACCACTACCACCAACACCATAACCAGCACCACACCACAATAACCACTACCACACCACCACACTATACCTCACCTGGATGCTAGAGTGTTTCCCTCCTCTTTGATACCCACCGCCTGTACCCTCACCACTAAGAGACCATCCTATAATAAGAAAACCTCTAACTAATAAAACCAAATCGAAAAAAAACTCCCCGTGGCGTATCAAGATAAGATCTAACCTAACCTAACCTAATCTAAAGAAAATCAATTATAACATAAAGTTAATGGATAATTTTGCTTATTATATATCAATTATTCAATCCCATTTTTTTATTAATTTCAATTTAGAGATAAGAGTGTCTAGTTCATCCTGGAAAAAAAACTAATAAAAAAAAAAGACCCTTCGGATGGTCACTGTAAAATAAAAACCTCGTAACTGGACAACATTCTGTGGTCTCGAAGCCTGACCAAAGCTCTGGTCTTACAATAGATAGATGTTATCAGTAAAACCACAAGACCGACCTTTTGACTTCAGGATACGTAGGTGGGGGGGGAGGGGGTGAGGCAGAGTGGGAAGAGGGTGGAAGGGGGGTGGAATGGGGTGAGGAAGGCTGGAAGAGGGGTGAGACAGTCTGGAAATTGAGGCAAGATGAGTAAAGAATGAAATTTAGGGTGACTTTGAAATCAGTGACCCGGAAACGAGTGGTCAAGAGAGAGCTCAGCAGAAATAAAAGGCTAAAAAGGGAGTGACGCTGAACAGAGTTCAACAGCCTATAATTACTAAAAAGGAATATCAAAGTCCATCAGACAGTTCTCTCCTGGGGCAGTGAGAGAACTCCAAAATACAGTCGACCTAATTTTTTAATACATTTTAATACAAACTACAATCACTTTCTGGTAATTTATTAGGAGTGTAACAAAGAATCCTGTCTCTATAGTAGCCTGGGGTGAGACTAGGAATAACACTAGGAGGTAATACTAGGAGGTAACACTAGGAGGTAATACTAGGAGGTAACACTAGGAGGTAACACTAGGAGGTAACACTAGGAGGTAACACTAGGAGGTAACACTAGGAGGTAATACTCACTCGTTGGGGTTGCTGTTGTTGTACTTGGCCGCCAAAGATCTCATGAGATCAGAGCAGTTTCTGTTCATGAGGGACTCCATCTGCTTGATGGCTCCTGGACCTCCTGGGAGGCCGCCCACACCAACACCCACACCGCCCAATGAGGCGGGGCTGAAGCGATCGTAGGCGGAGGGGATGGCGGCGGGAGGCGTGAAGGCGGGGTTGGGAGGCGTGCCAGGGAAGGAGGGCGTGCGGGTGCGGTGTGAGGCGGGGGACTTGGGTGACACAGAAGGGCTGGGGGTGGCGTGGGTGGCGACGGGGGCGTCACTGCCGGGGTCTGGTGATAATCTCTCTGACTTGACGTCGTTTGTGGAGTCTGATGGCATCTTGTCCTCCAGGCGGGCACCGTTGGGCACCTCGCGCCGCACCTTCTTGCGGCCCTTGGCGCCGTACGCTGCGGCAGCCGCGGCGTTAGCGGCAGCGACCGCAGCGTGTTCCTTGTCTTTGGTGATGGGTGTGTTGTTGTTGTTGAGCGCCAGGTCCTGGGCCGTCTCGCTCTCCGCCTGGTTACCTGCAATAAGACCATCAAGGGTTAACACGGGTCACCTAGCCAAGGTCGGGGCACCTAGTTACTCTGTTTTTGTCAGATTATACACAAATATTGTGGGAAATGATTATAGCATCACTCCTGGGGCACGTCCTGGCCCGGGGCAGCAGGGGGCGGGGTGGGTACAGGATGGGCGGGGTAAGAAGTGATGGTTCTGGGGGCGTCATCGGCACGCGCACCCTCCTCCACCAGCACGCGCCACCCACGCCCTCTACACGCACTCATATACACGCCCTGTACCCACGCACGCACCCTACAAGAATCATTTATTGAAGTAAAAGTACAAAGGCAAGAGAGAGAATACCCCAGGGTATGGGCAGGGTCGGGAGGGAGTCGCCCGGGCAGTGCCGCAGGTGGTGTCCTGACCTCTGCCATGTACTGACATGTCCTCGCCCCAGGGACACACATTACCTGGGTGTGGGGCACAGCTTGCCCTCTGCCCCATGGCGGGGATCTCGTGCAGGCGGGCACCAGCCAGCCGGCCCGACCAGGGGTTCAAAGGTGCAATTTAGTGCGAAGGGCGAGGGGTCGAGGCGATGTGCTGTGGCCTGGAGGGAAGGAGGGGGGGGGGGGAGGTTGGCTGAAGCAAGGAATTAAATTGTCCGGTAGCAAGGAGGACTACAACACACGGGCGTCCCCTCCTCCCCGACATGTGATCAGGGATGAGGTAGTACAGCTTGTGTGGCATCAACACAGTCCCTAATCTGCCGCCGCTTCGACCTGCCTCAGGGGGTCTCCGCCCCCCTCGGCCCCTGGGGTCCCCCCACCACAGTCCCCATGTACCCTTGACCCCATCCTCGCCCGCTGACCCGCCCCGCCACCGCCCTGACCACTTTTTGTGCCACCCCCTGCCCGCCTCTGTCACCCCCGGGCTCGACTTGGCATATAAAAAAAATAAAACTTCAAATGTTAACTTTTTTGTCTTACAGTTTGAATGTTGTATGAAGCCGTCGGTTATCATTCTGTCGTGAAACATTCAATAAGCAAAGATCGCCGCCGTTAAAAGAAAAATGTAAGTAAAAATAATATATTAGTTGGTAACATAATGACGTCAGTAAGCCACAACCAATCACCACGCACAGCCAGTCCTAAAGGAAAGCATCTCATCGCTCATTGGCTAAGGTTACGCTCTTGCAAACAGCATATATTTTACTACATTTTCGCTATATGAAAGAAAACCTGATAATATATACCTCATAATAAAAGAATACAGCTATAATCTTATAACATCCCTTGGGAACTGACATATATATCAAGAACACTGTAATTTAGACCCATTAGGGATACTTGTATATCTGGCAGGCGGGTGGCAGTGACGGGCCGCGAGATGAGAGTTACCTGAGGATCACTCTGAGTTCAGGCGTCACAGTGGCAGGTTCATCGCTCTTACTGAAGCCTGTCTTTTACGTTATCATTCCACCACTTAGACATATACCTTTTTATTTTCAGATTAATAGAAATTAGGTTTCGCATCCGTAAAATATGAGAAAAAATGTCAAATAATGAATAAAAAACACGTCCTAATAAACTCAAAATAAAAATGAATATAAAGAAAAAATAAAATTAAGGAAAATAAACCAAACGAGACCACTTTTACACACAAAAAACGAAACATCAAAAAAATAAATAATAAAAAAATCGGAAAAAATATAACACTCGTGAAATAAATAAAATATTGAAAAAACTATTATATTTAGGTTCTCATTTGACTTAAGAAATTCCATCATGGTGGCGCGGCATAACACCTGAACCACCACCATCACCTTGGGCTGGCCGAGTCACCCTTGATCCCTAGACCATCTTAATTACGCCGTCAAAATTTCACTTGTTATCGGGTCGTATCGGAATGCAGATGGGCGTGGTAGCTGCGGGCGGCACCTGTGGGCGTGGGTGGGCGGGTTGGTTGGTTGGCTAGGTCACCACCGCGCGCCGCCCACTTAACCCACACACACACACACCAGAGAGAGAGAGAGAGAGAGAGAGAGAGATCCTTAACTAAACTCTATGTAATACTTAAAGACAGAATTCAGTCCTTAAGTCCTGTATTGACAGACTGACAGACTAACTAACTGACTGATTCATTGACTGACACCTTAAATATCGACTGACTGACAACTGAAACTTAACAGAAAATGCTTAAAAAAAATCATCAAAAACCTGACATTTCAAACGGAAGGAAAAACTAAATAAGCATCCAATATGGCCGCATAATTACACTGAGACTATACCTTAAGTAGATACATTACAACATCGTTAATTAAGGGGCAAAAAACGACCTAATGTGTGTGTGTGCGTGTGTGTGTGTGTGCGTGTGTGTGTGTGCGTGTGTCCTTCATAAGGGATGCGGGGAGTATGATTGATGCTCCTCCTATGCTCCTACAATGCTCCATGATCCATTATCCATCAAGTATCCCAGCTAGAGTGATAGAGACTGGTGGATAGGTACTTTTGAATGGCCTTGGATAGTATTATATATCCCAGGATAATCGTCCCATGTTGTGGATAAATAGACATGGATAATAAATATATACCTTTGGATAATCATAATCTTCTTGTGGATAGGTTGGATAGATACAATAATCCCAAGCCTGGAGGAGATGGATAGATTATACCAACTGGGTTATCCTCCTCACCATGGGTAGTGGTGTATAGCGATCTAATTATATCGGTGTAGTTGGTCTGTCTGTTGCCGGGCGCCTCACACCTGATCCAGTGATGACCATCTGGACGACGAGAGGAAGAGGAGGGAGAGGAAGAGGGAGAAGCGGAAGAGGAGAGGAGGGAGAAGCGACATAGGAGAGGATGAAGAGGAGGAGGGAGAAGAGGAGGAGGGAGAAGAGGAGGAGGAAGAGGTGGGAGAAGAGGAAGAGGAGAGGAGGAAGAGGAGGGTTAGGTTGTCCACTGTCCGTCCACTCTTCATCTGGGTTGTGTGTGTGTGTGTGTGTGTGTGTGTGTGTGTGTGTGTGTGTGTGTGTGTGTGAGGGCACGGATGGCTGCTTCTCCACCTGTGATGCGTTGACTTTTTTTTATAATATAATATCGTGGTTATTGTTGTAGCTTCTAGAGACATAGTTACTATAGTAGGGTTTAATTCTGCAGGTCGTAGTTAAGTGGGTTGAAGTTAGCTACTGATTATGCAACGTAGTTTTTTTTATATCAGTGCATGTTGCAGGTAATGTGGGTTAATTAAACAACTAAGGGGCTACCTGAGAGCCGTCCTTCTCAACGTGACGTAGTTGTTGTTGTTGTAGTGTGTGTGAGGCAGGTCATGATGAGGTGGCCTGCGGGATGCTGTGACCTCTGGCCCGCGGCTCACGACTCTAGTCCCGCTACAGATGCCACAGTGGTCGCCTCGGGCATCCCTTGCAGCGGCCGCCGGGTGGGCACAGGGGCACAGCGGTCACCCCCCCCCCTATCCTCACCTCCACCCTACCAGCCGCCCACCTCTCGCTCCCTCTACCCTGGTTGCGCCCCCGGCTACCGCAAGGGGCGCGGGGTCACCCCAGCCTCGCTAGCGACGTGTGGCGGAGACCCCGCACACGCGTCGTCGCTCTCAGGATCCCATCACGCTGACGAAGGCTCACCTGTTCACCTTCAACACCTCCGTCAACTAACCACAAAATCATAAATCACAAGAATTTGCAATATGCCATTGCTGGTAATATCTCCTTCAGTACCTTCGTCACGTGTAGGTCGGGGGCAGAGTGAGAGGTGCTCGCCAGGATCTGTCAGCATCGCCTGGCGTGGACGGTATTCAGAGCGTAGCTGGCACATCACAGCGGCCTGTATGTATAGGCCCTGGCGGCTCACGTCATGACGCTGCACTCCACAACCCGGCGTCTATTGTCACCAGAGCCACGGGCAGTCCGCATCTCCAGCGGCCTCCCGACGTTTCTACCAACACCTTGTCACTCAGAGGTTATTTGTCAGACAGTCTCAGCTGGAGTCCGACGTCCAGTGTCCCACTTTCCACTCCAGTTGGACTGAATTACTCACCACCGCCACCGGTGCTGTTGTCACCTCCATCATCAACGAGGGAATAACACCAGTCGACAGTGCCTTCCACCCCGACACGGCCATCCCAATAAAAAAGTACGACTCTTTCCCTCGTCAGACACCGGAGGCCTTCAGAGAGAACCAGCGACGCGTGGCTCCCTTCAGACCAGACCTCCCCTGGTGGCGGCTGTCACCACCCTTTCTATCAGCCGACCATAGCGACAGACATCAATAGCCGCCCAGTCAACCTCTTGCCGACCTACAAAGCCACCCATCCACTACACACAAGCCAGTGTTCATAGTCCCCAACTGTTTACCACATCTATGGCCATCACCTATGTACTCACAGCTGCTAGCAAGAACGCAGGGTTCAAACAACCAGCTATGAGCTGCTCTCCTGCCGCCTACAGTGCCTGTCTCCGCCCACCACCATCGCCACCCACAGAGCTCCTCCGGCCCCCCCCACAACGTTTCACTCACCGTTCCTGCAGGTTAGAACGCAACGACATTCACCCCGCAGCATCACCTTCGTCTAGAATATCACCACTTCACCACCCACACACGCCGCCCTCTACCAGCGCCCACACAGCCACCTTCCACCACCGCCCACAGCGTCTCCCCACCACCACTCAGCCGCTCCCGCCGCCCACACGACCCCCCTCTCCTTCAACCGCCGCGTGCCACCCGCTTCCAGTCATGAGTGTAAGCTGGAAGAGAGACTCACCGTCACATACTTTCAATTACCGCTGTTGACCCCGTTACCTCCCACCACCGCCGTCCACTACCATTACGGCCACCATAACTCTGCGGCAAACCAGGCGACCTACTCCCATGACCACCGGCCTCTGACTAGTACCACGACCTACCTGAGTAAAGATGACACAAGGCTACAATGAACAAGAACTATGCCTAGTCAGTGAGAGGCTACCATGATCGGGAATTATCATGATAACCCAGATATAAAACTACCATAGCTACTGCTCACCATACTACCATATACGTCACAATGGTACCTCAAGACCAGACTCACTAATACCATGAAGGATAGATGATCCACGCTTATTCTACGTCATTAAATTACCATGAAATACTATGATCTCCCGTAACACCTTCAAT
This sequence comes from Homarus americanus, assembly GCF_018991925.1. Classification (NCBI taxonomy): domain Eukaryota; kingdom Metazoa; phylum Arthropoda; class Malacostraca; order Decapoda; family Nephropidae; genus Homarus; species Homarus americanus. The sequence continues at coordinate 88,077 of NW_024740134.1, forward strand.
CATCTATTACCCCAAATTGAAAAACAAAAGATAAACGCAATAATAAAGTCAAAATCCAATCCTCTTCCACCCCTCCCACTAAAAAAAAAAAAATCCCAGTCTCACAAGAACTCACACCTCCTCGTAGTTCCAGAGCAAATGCAATGCTTAGTTCTCTTATATTCCAGGTATGCAAATGGATCCTCCTGCAGACAATATGAGATATGGAGGCATGAGAGAACAAGAGACGATTAGATTCTCCTCGCACCAGGCTCGCGCTCGGCTTTTGTTTTGGAATGTGGCCCGGGGTCAAGGCGTCTATGGCGTCCACCACCTCCCTCCATCCATCCCTCCTTCTCTCTCTACCGACCTTAGGGAGTTTCGCAGGGGATTCTCGACCCTTCCTGTCACCTGCTCTGTTTTGTTCAATATTATCAATGAATTACTATACGTGTTGGGAAGAAAATATAGCTGCTTTCATGATAGAAGGAGAAAAAAAAGAAGTCTAATTTGTAATAGTAATAATAATAATAATAATAAATCTCAATACAAAAAGTCTACCCCGAAACCCTTATTTAACCTCACCATATCTTAACTTCTTCAACAAATCCGAGTAGAAGATATTTATCAAGATGGTTACTAGTCACGCGGCGATGGGGAATATCGAGAGATAGAGCGTGTAATGATGAGGTCGAACCATTGTTCTCGAGGTGCCGTGGCGAGAGGGTGCCGGAGTTACGAGGGTGTGTGGGGGGGTGGCACAGTGGGATGATAACTCGACCCTGCTTCATAACCCTCGGTCGAAACAGTAGGGAGCATCACGCCTCCATGTAGTGCACCTTCCTGCTGTGTACGTCCATGAGTGTGTTGTGTACGTCCATGAGTGTGTTGTGTACGTCCATGAGTGTGTGTGTACGTCCATGAGTGTGTGTGTGTGTACGTCCATGAGTGTGTGTGTGTGTGTGTACGTCCATGAGTGTGTGTTTGTGTGGGGGAGGGTTCACGCGTTCGATAAGAGTTCGAAACACTTCACAGTCACTTTATCATCCGATTGAACCTTTGTTTACGTGTCGGAACATTACTCGTGAAGTGTGCAGAAGCTGTAGGGTTTTGATGTGTACAATTCCTGTGAACACAAAGCTGAAGGGGGGGGTCTATGTTTATACAGCCGTGTGTACTTGTCCGTGGAGTGTACACATGCTTGCGGTAATCTTGTAACATTGTGCGTGTGTGTGCGTGTGTGTATGTATGTATGTATGTATGTTTGTGTGTGTGTATTTTCTAATCGCCAGGTGTGTCTACAACGGGTGCAATTTCCTGGCATGTGCGTGACCAGAGGCGTGTCCTGAGGTTTCCACGGAGGCGTGTGTGTGTAAGGGGGGGTGGCAGCAGCCTTCCCCGTCACGATCTTAAGTTTCCCCAGGGCATCCCCGCCCCAAAGACCGAACACTCCTTTTCCTGACTCTTATCTCCGTCAGCGCCTTCCTCCCGTAACTACTTCCCCTCCAAGCTTCTCTTGTTTACTGATTTCCTCTAAAAAAACTATTAATTATCCTCCAACTCCTTCAAAATAATAATGAGAGAACCTTCACTCCTCCAAGAAACAGCAAGGTGTTGTATAAGGTTAGTTTGCATCTCCGTCAAAATGTCTAAAATTCAACTAACGGAGGAGCCTCACTGTTCCCCCAAGGACCAGAGAAGGACCTAGAGACTTCACATTATCCCACTGTATCAGGAGAAACTGTGCCTCTCCAACCTCCTATATTACCCGAAATCACCCCGACACACATACACACACTCTTATCAACTAGAAATGAAAATTACACCTAACAATCCCTCCCCCTCCTCGAACCCTTGTGTTGTTATGTTTCGGGTCACGGGAGAGGCGACGTGTACTTCATCCACACCTGCATGTCTTCTGGCACTTCACAGTCCCTGCGTTAAGTGTACAGGTGCTAACTTAAGAGGCTCCGTCAAGACACAAGCTCCTTAAAGACACTTGGCATATTTATACCTCCTTCAAGATGGTCGGATATTAGTCCTTAAATACACTCGCATTTCGGTTTGTTTTCGCCTTGTCTGCCGCGTGGATGATATCAATCGGGTTAGCACTATTATGGCCTGTGCATGGCTTACACCGCTTGATTATAGATATTTCGGCAAGCTATCGATAGCTCTCGTGGAGGTGTAAGTTTGAGCGCTAACTGGCGGCTCACATGCAGTCCTCAACACATCCCACAAAAGGGCGTCTATATTTCGCCAGTCGACACAAGAGACACAGAATTTATAAGGCCTTTGGATCTCACAGGAGGTATTATTAGTTTAATCTTGACTACATGATTTGAGTCGTGGCTGAGGTAAAGTTTTCGATTTTCTGACTTTGGAGAAAACTTTCGACTCTGATCAAAGTTTACGACGGTAGAAATATTTCCTCCTTTTCACGGATTTTAAAACTTTCTCTCGTTGTAGGTAAGATGAATATTCTGTTATCCTTTACCTGTACATTCAGGTGTGTGTGGGGAGCATCACCTGATTATTAATAAACTCATGAATAATATCAACTGGTTTTTTTCTTCTTCTTACTCTACAATGGTCAGACCCGCAAGAGTTATTGATTGAAAATATTATTTCAGGCCCAGTGGTCAAAGCTCTCTCCCACAATCCATCACTCACTCCTGTCTATGTTTATATCTGTTTACTGATGATTTATGAACCTACCAAGTTATTTATTGACATCATTCCTCGGGTCAAAACAGCTTCCGTCTTCTACTCAAACACAAGATGATTATTTTGGTGTCTGTGTGTAAAATATATAGACCACAGACGTGTATATTTATCCTATAAGTATAAGGTCTTGGTATACCATAAACAATGACGTGGGCGATGATATATGAAACGAGAGAGGGAAGGGGTAGCTAGGCCGACCCCTAGTGAGCGGATGTGCAAACAAGACTGTGTGTTCCAACGCTACACCTCTTCTCATTTCCATATTTTAATGAACATCTTTTATTTCCATTCCTTGACTTTGAGTTATATAAAGAATACTTCTCTTTATACTACAACAAGTACGGTATGGTATTAAAGGTGTTTTAGTGAGTGGGGGATGACTTTAGTCTTAGTTTTAACAAGTTAATAAAGTCAGATGAAGGAAATCGGACACCAGCAGAGGGAGGCGAAGGTGTCCCAGCAGCTTGTGCATGGATGGTGAGGAGGTGAGGGAGAGAGAGAGAAAAGGTGAGGGAGAGAGAGAGAGAAGGTGAGGGAGGGAAGGTGGTAGGTGTTGGATGTATTCTCACAGATGCCACAATAAAGGTAGAGGGTGTATGCGTTATGCTCTGCGCCCATTGTTCTGGCTCGTGTACTTCAGCCAGAACGATGTTTACTGAGACGCTGTTCAACCTTCCGATAACATGGTCTTAAAAAGGTAGATTAGGTTAGGTTAGGTGAGACGGATTTACACAAGACATATGTACTGGAAGTCTTTGTGTATTTCCAGTCACAGAAACATATAAGACTCAACTATTGTTTTGTTTCATAAGCATTTTGTTGATAGATGAAAATAATCTCGTTTAAAGACATAGATTTTTTTGTTGTTGAAAATATTACAGAAATCCGTACAACATTTGTCGGCCCTTTATATCCGGACATATGACACATATTGATCAGTCTCAAGCATGTCTTTGTGTGTGTGTAATAGAGACAACAACACAGAGGACGACTGACTGCTCACTACCACAAGAATCTGCCTGCCATGTGACCCTCCTTAGTGATGCCTGCTGTACCGTCAACCCAGAATGCCCCGCTGCTGGATAATGGCGCTACTTATGTGCGTCCTCTGTTCACCGTCGTTATCGAGAGAATCTGAAACTGTACGCCAAATTAAGGTGTAAGTGTCATGGCGTCTAAATGAGCCATGACACACCTATGAGTTGTTTTGTTTATACAGAGAAGAATGTCTGTTTCTTCAACGTTGCGCCCTGGTTCTTAACATGTGGATAAGACTAAATAAACTCCGGTATAAATTGTTGATTACGGAGATTACTCTTATATATAGTAACATTCTTTTTATCAGGAATGTGACGAGGTGGACCTTCTACCCGCCTCTATAGATTCCTGACAACAATGAGTCTCCTGTCAGTGAATTCGTCGTCAAAGGATCTAATTCCCTGTTCAAACAACACAGGGAAGCGAACATGTCAGCGGCTGCTCTCTTGCAAAACTGAAAAAGGACTTGAAAGGTAGTTTATGCAAAGTGTGATTGTTTAAGATGATAAGGAAGGAACAAGGAGCTGCTCTTTGTGTTAACAGGAGGTGAACTTGTGCCGAGTTAGACGCTACTTGATGTAAAGAGTCGTCTGCTGCGACTTTACGAGGAATAAACTAATTGTTGTCCGAGAGTCTCATTCGCGTCCACCAGATCCAGAATCCTGAAACGAATCTTAAGGAGTCGGAGTCATTAGCATATGAATCAATGGAGCTAAATGTCCGCCTTGACACTCGCCAAAAACTCGCACGAGATCTTAATGATTTGACTCGAGAACAGAAGCTTGTTGGAATTTAGATTAACATCACTAAACCGGTGCTGAAAATCGCTGTGTCAAATCAACTTCTGGTAGTTTTTTTCCCCTTCTTCTTCTTCTATTCAGTTACAAGAACTATAGTCCACTTCCCGGTACCAAGAACAGGACGAGAGAAAACACCCGATTGAACTAAAACAAGTCCACCTGAATCTCGACTACCATGTCCATCAAGTCTAAACCAAGTACCTATAAAAAAAAAGACTTCAAAAATTAAATCTGATTTGTTGTTTAAGCGGAGTACAAGTGTGTGATGGAGGAAGAATTAAACTTATAAAATAAAGCAACACTAACACTCAACCACCACCACCACCACCTCCCAGCTTTGATCACTGGTGATACATACGACCCTTCAAGGATATAAGTTCGACCAGGTGTTTAGGCGAGCTGGACGAGGCTGTGAGGTGTTCCGAGCCGTCAATTGTCCAGCGAGACGAGCGGGAACCCCCACACTCACCGCTGCAGTTGTCCGCACTTATCAACAGGTCCTGGTGACTCGTCCTGTTCCACCTGTCCCCCACCACTACCACCACGGAAGCCTCACATCACCTCAAGACACAGACTTTAAAATTGTGTTTTCCTTCGTAATTGGAACATAAATTTAACTTCTTTTCCGCAATAAATATTCTAAGATCAGCGACGTGCCCTGAGTCCTCGAATTCTGTAGGAAGTAACTGATAAGACTACAAGTTATAGCACAGAAGACCACTAAAGAGTACTGGAAAACGATTGAGTCAAGATATTTGTCCAAGTTATTAGAGACAAGAGTTTTAAAGAAGCTGCTGATTCGATATGATGTAGTGGGAGTTAATGTTGCTTCTACCCCTGCAACACCCAGTCGGCGGCCTCCTCCTCTCCTCATACTTCTGATCGGTCTGTGTCAGCTTTTGAACCTCGTAAAAAGTATTCATAACAGCTGGAATGAATAGGTCTCTTTAATCTATCTCCTCCATTAATGTGTGTTGTCTGAGAGCACCGCGTTAGTGCCAAAGATTCCCTGGGTTACTGTCAGAGCTGTAACCTAACTTAACCTAACCAAACATCAGTCAAAGCAATTAACAGAATGGAAGGAAGAGATAACAACAAACAACCCAATAAAACTAAACGACCTGATACAACCAGACGAACGATCAGACATTAAGTACCTCGACCCTCTTAATCGACCCAACAACCCAACACCAAACCTGACGTCGCTGATAATACGCCTCTCTCTCTCTCTCTCTCTCTCTCTCTCTCCTCAAATATCACCAATTCCGATCAACAAATAACTTGAGTGAACTGTCGACATCACTCGGACCCACCACCACCACATTGACCCCTTCTTCCCCTCTAGCACCGTCGCCGGCAGGAACCTCGCTGGACACACAGGTATATTAATGAATGTGACCACCAGTCGATGATCGGGTCCATGTTTAGTTGATGATCCACGAGTCCGGGACGATCAAGTCAGATTAATGCAGTAGACTTCTCTCGTCCTTTGAATAATAGATGTGGTGAAGAACTCTCATCTTATCCAGCCAGGGGAGACTAGGTTGGTATCCATCATCGTCATTGTCATTATCATCATCTTTGTCATCATCATCATCATCATCTTTGTCGTCATCGTCATCTTTGTCATTATCATCATCAGCGTCACCATCATCATCACCATCTTCGTCGTCATCGTCATCGTATCTAAGTTAAATTTATTCACAGGTGAGAAACATCTTGAGGAACTTTTGATCTTGCGGAAATAAATGAGAGACAGTGGCTGGTATTGTGAGGTTATGTAGATGAGAATTCCTTAAGTAATACAGGTTGACTGACTCTCTCCTAGTACAGATTGCATCATGTAGTTGACCTGACTACTCTTAGCGTTTGATCTGACCTTTCTAGCTTTTACCTGGTTCTCCTAGCTCTGATCTGGCTCTTCTAGCTCTGAACTAACCCTCCTAGCGCCCAAACCACCGAAAGAACGCTCCCAGCAGTTGACCTGACCCTCCCAGCAATTAGCCCGTCTCCCGGAGCCAATGGACCGAGGCTGATTGATGGAGGCACTCCCAAACGATGTGACGTCACCCGGGGCACTACCTTGAGGCACTGGGCATTTGTGGGTATAATATTAACTCTTTTGACATGAGACATTCCGGGTCTTTTACACTGGGTATACGACATTTACACTGGATATACGGCATTTACACTGGATATATTACCCACATTTACAAGGGGTTCGTTGACCACATTTATGCTGAATATTTTAACATATTTACACTATATCTTGGGTCACATTTACATTCGGCATTCGTCTCAGTTACACCGTATAAATATATATGACTACATTTACACACAAAAATCTTTTATTATATGTACCAGACATTTACATAATTTACAGAATATATTTTAGGCCATTTACACTAAAAGTTACCCGTATTTTTACACCATATACTGAAATGTGTTTTACGGTTTATTATCAAAACCAGAAATTTACGGCTTTTTCTTACAAGATTGAATTAATTTTAACATTTATATTAACATGAACACTAAAAATTAACAGCTTCAAAACGATAACGTAACCTCTAGAGTAACATTAAATCGGGGTTAAGAGAAATTGATCATCGTACTCAAAGGATTAAGTTATTATATTCTAGAGGTTGATTCTTCGTACTCAAAGGATTAAGACAGTATTCAATGGCTTAAGAAATCGTACTCAAAGGATTAAGACATAGTATTCAATGGCATAAGACATCGTACTCAAGGATTTAAGACATCGTACTCAAGGATTTAAGACATCGTACTCAAGGATTTTAGACATCGTACTCAAGGATTTTAGACATCGTACTCAGGGGCTTAAGAAATAGTACCCAGGTGTTGAATCTTCGTACTCACTCAACAGGATGCAAACTACGTGCATGAAATAGTACACAAACGTAGTTATATTCGGTGTTTTCGCGTAGTTAGGATAGACTAATAACCTTTTAGATGTAAGTAACGACGTGAATTTATTCATCTAACAGGAGACTAACCACGTCTGTAATAGCGAATATACGTAGTTATACAGGTATAGTAGATATAATTAGGTATATACGGTATATCTACCTATAGGAGTATTCATAATAATTCTACATCACTAATACCAACATAAATGGCTCAGGTAATTAGATACTACCACACCTGGCAAACTTAACAACCCAATTCCTTCCTGTCTTAACCCGTTCATATGTTATATACGGTAAAGACATATACTCAGACATTATATAAAATCCGAGAGACAGCCTTACAGGTAACCTCCTAAGCCAACAGGTTGAAAAGACGTATTAGTTGTTGGTGGAATTGGAACCGTCAAGAGCTGTCTAGTCACTGAGGTGTGAAATAACACAGCGATGCTTTGAAAGGATTTAATGTAAACTATACCGAGACGAGAGTTGAAATGGAGGTTCAATCAGGGTTGAAGGATTAGGTAGTAAGGTTACATGTTTCGAATCAATCCCCCTTGATGTTCCTAATCCTTATGGGGTCCGGAGAGATAAGATAAGATTAGTGATTTGAATGCAGCTATAGATACCAATCAGGAGACTTGGTGATTTTAATGCTACTGTAGATACCAATCCACTTAGCGGGTGATTTGTCTGATGATCCTGTAGTTACATATGATCGTTTAGATGACCCGAGCTCATACCTTCACTGCCTTTGTAAAGTTAAAATGAGATAAATTGATTGATTGGAGAGAAGGATTAGTAGGGGTCACGTCATCAGTGATTGGTATTAGTGATGATATACGTCATTGAGATTGTAAGTATAGAAGTAGACGCGATTTATCTATTTGTAAGTAAAGTGGATCATAAAGTGGATAGATCAGTACACTTTCACCACTTAAGATGTAGCCTTCTTGTACTTGAGAAATCTAAGGTAGAGTCCCGTACCATCTCGCATTTCTCAATTCACAACATTACGAATTTAGGTAAGAAATAAACTACTTTACTTTTGAGTTTATTCTACGACTCAGGATGTCTCTTATAACAACAGTGATCAGTAGAGAACGATAGAGAGTGTAGGGACTCAACTGGGCTTGGGCTTCTCAACTTTAGTGTATTCTGAAATCATACACACACACACACACACGCACACAACGCACCCACAAGCTCAGTACCCACACAACGTCCCCACAAGCTTAGTACCCACACAACGTCCCCACAAGCTTAGTACCCACAAACCCCCCTACATCCACACAACACCCACACCACTAACCAAATATATATAATCTACCGTCTCTCTCTGGGATCACTGGAGGAGACAGCTGTGGGGTCGCGGGCGTATATTCTTTTATTAACATCAAGAACATTACAACACAGTGTTTTGGTTTGTGTGTACGTCTCGTCCTGTGGTAACACTTGGGGGCATTCCTTCGTCTCACCCGGTGTCTTGGGGCAATGATGTCCATTTTGGGTTAGATTAGGTTAGGTTATTGACTAATTATACATAATAGTTTGTGTAATGGCAGTTTTGTGGGCTTGAATATTTATCTACACTCAAGAGAGATCTGGTTAGGGTTGAATGTAGTTTTTATCTGTTTATTGTACTTGGTTGACTTTAAAGACACGGGAAATGTCTAATTCATTTAAAGTTACTTGTAAATAAAGTACAGTTATATATATATATATACAATGATTTTTCTGGGGTACGATATAGTTTCTTAGTTATATCATCATTATATTCTTCAAGACCGTGTATAACTCTCTCATTTCTACCCAAAAATAAAGTACTTCTCTCCTCAAGTGATCTAACACTCAAAAGACGTAATGCGGTATAAACACACTCACTCCAACACACAGGCATAAAGGTATTTCAATAAAGAGATTCCTCAGAATCTTAATCACTCCCTCATTAGCATCTCTAAGTTCCTACCGGAGGGCTAAAACCGGCCATCAATATCCTTCCGTCATAGTATTGGTGGTGATCACTCAGTCCTCTGCCTATGGACCCACGCCCCTACGGAAAGTACAGGGTGGAGGAGGAACCACCATAAATCCATGGGGTAATCTTAGGCTCACTACCGCCTCTACCTTACTGCTATTACCACCACTGTATAGGGTCTAATCTTCCTTAGTAGAATCGAGTTGATGTTCTTTTGTTTGTAATGTATAGGTAAAGAGGGATCTCATATCGTTTATAATGCATAGACAAATGTTATGGTAAATACGTCTTGTTTTATGAGTTTTAAACATAAAAATTAATGTATTAATTGATTTTGGTGTTCCTAGAGCCACGTTTTACACAGAATTCAATATTATTTGTTCTAAATAATCTAAAAAGACAAACAAACATGTAGTATATAATATGAACCACGACCTAAGCTCTTTTAACAGTTTTTCATTTGTTTTCCTCACTCAACACTCCTTCACCCCGACACTCACGAGAACATCAAGTAACTCAGACCTTCAGGTAAGACTCCAGCGGGTCTTGTCTGCTGCTTAATAACTCCGCAGTCTTATACTTTACAATAAAACCAATATATTTTCGCCTTAGTAAGAAAGGTAATTATGAGGGTTGAAAATCTCCCGGCTCATTATCCAGGTAGATACAGGTAACACACACATACGAGGTCTTCACCCATCAGGTATCACCAGGTATCAAGGTGTAGAAATGACAAGAGACTAATGAAATACCTATTCACTACCACCTCCTCCTCTTTCTGCTTCTACAACGTTATTTTCGTCTTCAAGCAAAAGCCTTTAATTTATGACACGGCCGGGATGAATGTAAGTTTATTTACGACTTGATAAATAAGGAACATGGCGTTAAAGACTGGGGCCCTCGGCTTTCGTCTCCAGGTGAGTCACGTTTTTACGCTACCTCGGAGGCTCGTGTGTGTGCCGCTGGTAATTGTTGATTTATTAAATAATTGACCCTAATTATTTCCCTAATTTGAAAGTCTAATTCATACGACTTCAAGCTAAGAAAGAAGTATACATATATATACATAAACACGAGAGGTGGTATACATGATGTTTACGATAGTTGATGTATAGTGGTGGTAAACAAGACTAGAATTCTAACTCACAATACTTTATGTGATCTTTCTGTCCTATACATCTTGCTCAGGTTTCATATCTTTAGACACTTGACTCTAAGCTGAGGGACTTAACCTTAAGATATAAATTGTCCATTAAAATGTTAAACCACATCATGGACTTCAGGTCGTGAGTGGATTTTTTTTTCTCAAGTTACAAGTGGATCATTGAAGTGCACTTAACACTATTGAGTTCAAGATCGCTTGTTAAGTAATTAGAATTTCGATGATGTAAATATAATATCATTGGATAGACTAAGTTGTTAAGTACGGGGGCTAGACTTAGAACTTGTAAATATACCTTTAAGTAGAAGTAAGAGTCTTAAGTATATATTTAGCTACAGGTAGACCAGGTTAGTATTTTCTAAACCACTGGATTCATGAGGTGTAAAACCGATCCACGTCCAAGTGTTGGTTGACTGAAAGACTCACTATACCCAGAGCTCAAGTGGCTGTAATGGTGTATCTATAGTAACGTGAACTGGCCACTACATCACTCAGAGTCAAGACTGTAACTTCATCTCTACCAATAAGTGACCTCAGGTGTACGCCCCTCACCCATGTACAGAGTTTCTGATGGTGGGGTTGACACATCTCTCGCCATTCAATCAAGTTACACCGACCATCACCTTCGTTATAAACCATTGTTAAAGGGAGGATTTTACGGCTGGGGGAATCGTGTATCTACAGGAGGTTTGATTACAACTTCTATGGGCCGAGGTTAAGAGTGAACATCATCCATAAGTGTCATGTTTTTAGGTCAACATTAAAACAGAATCCTAAGTCCACAAAAAATTGAGTTCCTCTGGAGTGTAATATTTCCTTCGATTTATAAGTTGTTTTGATATTATTTCTAATTTATGTATTGAGAAAGTCTTTTGTGATAATTGTTGTGGGGTGTATAGTGTGATCTGATAGAGAGGTGAGGTGAGGGTCAAGAGATCACCTGTGTGGAGTCGAACACATCAGCCACAACAACCTACATTATCCTCACTTGAAATGTATCTAATTCAGTCATCATCCACAGAGACCATTTATCATACGTATTCACTATATTTGGGGGGGGATTTATGTCAAAGTTTATGGGAGATGAATTATATTTTTCTACTTTTTTGTTCTTAGCATTTAAGTAAGGGTTCGTTTAGCGACTACGAGTGGAAGGGGACTACCATTGTTGAGCATTAGTGGAAAGTTTCATTACGTTTAAGTTAGTCAAGTGAGAAAAAATTTGACTTACGGGAATGGTACCAAGGCGACTTACTGGAATAACACCACTTGGGCCAGACGACAGCACCGGGAGTGTCGAGATCCGTCATGGCTCTCATCCAGCCTTCCTGACCCCACACTCTCCTACTTGACAGGTCAGCCAGGGTCAAATTTGGGTCACTTACACGATGACCACAACTTGACCAGAGGATAACATACAGGTCAGGTGTCACAGGTTATTAAGGGTTTTGGAGGAGGGCGGTCACACTATTCAAAGGCTGAGAATTGTTAGGTTGATCTGGTTGGCACGAGGCACTACTGTTTCCTTCACCATAATTCTCTAAGAATCCACGTATAAACAACTCACTCCACTGGCATCACCACATACAAGATTCTTCGTCAATAAACCACAACAATATTCTTGAGAGTAAGTAGTATAATCCAAAGCACAACTCGGGGGTATGAAGAGCTCTTCCAGCTTCCAGCGCCGGAGAGCGATCACTACCACTTGGGGAGTAACGTCCAGGCGGCGTTCCAGAGAGCGGCAGCCGCGGTGCACTGGGAGTGAGGGACGGAGGGGCGGTGTGAACGGTAAGGCGTCTGCCGCACGACTGTCTGCTCTCGCTACAGGTGAGCGAGCGCAGGTACACTGGACGGTGGAGGGCAAGGGGCGAGGAGGGGGGAGGGAGGGAGGGTGTTTGTGTGTACGTGTGTGCGTGTGTGTGCAGGTCCGCCACGCTAGTGATGGTGGCGGTGGGTGCGTGTGTGTGTGTGTGTGGTGGTGAGGCCAGAGGCGGTTTGGATACCATCGGAGGCGGGTGTGTGGCGTCGCTGCCGCTGGGTCTGTGCCTCCATGGGTCCTCCCTCACTACCTGCTCCATCTTACTCACTCCACTCCACATACCGCTCACATTACTCACTCACCATTACTTAAATAACACATTCTCCTGCACTACAATATAAGGTTTTTATGATCATATATATTTGTAATACTCTACACATATTGTGAAAATTTTAATATATCAAAATGTAATCAAGAGAATTGTTGTGTATTACAGAATCTCTGACTTGTTGACCCCTGACTGTTGATTATAAATTATTCCTGTACCTGATATTTGAGGTGTGTGTGTGTGTGGTGGAGGACCCCAGGTGTGTGTGGTGGAGGACCCCAGGTGTGTGAGGTGGAGGACCCCAGGTGTGTGAGGTGGAGGGAAGGTGGCGGCAGAGGACTCCAGGTGTGGTCGGCCTACACATACCGTCACCGCTACCGTAGGAGGGAGGGCTCCTGACCGCTGCGCCCCCAGAGGTGACGGAGGAGGCCGGACACGTCACTGAGGGAGTCTTCAGTGTGTCCGACCAAACACTCTCCACGACCTCCCTCACGAAATTAGTTTACGTTGGTTAGGTTTAGGTTATGTTAGCTCAGGTTAGGTTTATTTAGGTAGTTATATTTACTGACCTAAACAGCGTAGGATTTATATAGGAACAGCGTCCTTCCTCGCTACGGACAGGTGATAATGACACCTGCACGATGGACAGCTCTCGGTGATCTAGGTAATAAAGATCACCTGTGTGTATTTCTTTGTTTATTGTTTTGATATTTTGTTGTTTTATCCCTTTAGTACGATTTGTGTATTTTCTTTAATGAACAGGTAAGAAAAAAATAAACTTTTAAAGGAAGAAAAGATGATTATAAAGGTTGGTTTTGTTTGTGTAATTATTATGACGTCATAAGTTACATAAGCCAATAGGAGTAGCGGACTTTAATAACGTCACGAACCTGAGATCCCGGGTTCTGTTGCTCTCACCACTACCAACATCACACCTACCACCACGACTTACCACGACCACCATCTACCACCATCCCTACCACCATCACCAGTACCCCCTCACCACTACCTACCACCATTAGAGCGATCACCTGCATAATTGAATCAGAAACCGCAGTCGTCGTCCCCTTCCTCCATCTCGCCCCCTCCTCCCCCCCTCCTCCATCTCCCCCCCTCCTCCATCTCTCCCCCTCCTTCTCCTCCTTCCCCCCTTCACTTTCTAGTACAGGGAGGCAATTAGATTGTCGCATAACTTGATAAGGATTATGGATCCAATTAGACCCGCTCTAATAACACCCTAAATGAAGGCGTCTAGTGCACCTCGGGTCTTGATGACCTTTACTAAGAGTTATTTTTATTTTTTATTTTTTTTAATAATTGTAAAAAAATAATAATCTTGTTGATGATTGAGGAGACTTAATTCATTGAAGAGAGAGAGAGAGCTTGTATGCTAACTGGATCTGAGTATCTAATAGGCTTCTTTCCTAATAGACTTCATCTCTAATAGAGCCCATTCCTAATTGGCTCCATCGCTAATAGGCTCTACCAAAATATGCCCCCATCCTAATAGACCCCCATCCCTAATAGACCCCATCCTAATAGACCCATCCCTAATGACCCCCATCCTAATAGACCCCATCCTAATAGACCCCCATCCCTAATGAGACCCCATCCCTAATAGACCCCATCCCTAATACCCCATCCTAATGGGCCCCATCCCTAATAGACCCCATCCCAAATAGACCCCATCCCTAATAGACCCCATCCCTAATAGACCCCATCCCTAATAGACCCCATCCCTAATAGACCCCATCCCTAATAGACCCCCATCGTTAATAAGCCCCATATCCTTAATCATTAGGCCTAGGGTCATGACATAACCCACTTTGTATTTCCTTATTTACTATTTTGTCAAGATTAAATACACAAACTCATGTTCCTTTAGGTTGTTTTTGTTTTGTTTTCTTGTTTGTTTGTTTATGTTTTGTTTTGAGGAGGATATAGGTCATTCTTGTTTACTTTATGAGGTTTGAAATGACTATTATTCCTTGTTTACAAATGTGTGTTTACAAATGAGTATCTGAGGTGAATGGGACTCTATGATTGGTTGGTTTGGGAGAGTTAATTTATTATTAGAGAGAGAGAGAAGGAGAAAGAGAGAAAGAGAGAACGAGAAGTAAAAAAACCAATAGAAGAAAAAGTGAAGATGGAGAAAGGGAGAGAGTTTTCCCCAAGACAGGAAGCAGCTTGGACGTGTGTAGGGTCTTGATAGGCTGAGGTGAGTGGGGAGGGTGTGAGTGAGGGGGGAGGGAGGTGTGGTGGGGAAGGGGAGGTGTGGAGTGGGGGAGGGGAGGGGGGGGGGGAGGGGAGGTGTAGGTGAGGGGGAAAAGGAGGTTGATGGATAAAGATAATAATAATAAACCTATATTATTCACATTAATTTTAACACTAATATTAATAATTACGATGATGATGATGATGATGAATGGACGAAAAAGATTAACCTTAAACATCACTTAATCATTCATCCTTCTTCATTTATGCCTTCATTCTACACATTCCTTCCCTCCTTCCCTTCCCTCCTTCCCTTCCCTCCTTCCCTTCCCTCCTTCCTTCCCCAACCCTTCAACCTCTTTTTTCCACTCTTGCTCTCTACCCCTTACCCTCCCCCCTCCCTTTCCTCCTACCCATTACCTTTTACCCTCCCCCCTTCCCCCTTCTCCTCCACCCAGTCTCTCATCCATCACTGTCCCTCCTCCCTTTCCATCTCTATTCCCTCCATTTATCTCTCCCTCGATTAACCAATTACTGAAGACATTCCTCCAGGTCCTCCTCCACTTGTACCTGTCGTCTCGGAGCTTCCTTGTGATTCCTAGTTTTGTCTCCGTCTCCTCTCCCTACCTCCCTCCCTCTTCTATCCTGGCTCTCTCTCACCTTCCATTTCTCCATCTCTTCTCCCTCCTCTTCCTTCGTCTTCTCCTCTATCATCTCCCTTCGCCTCATCCTCCCCCTTCTACTTCACCTCCTCCCCCTTCACCTCCCTTTCCTCCCTTCTTCTCCTTCCACCTCTTCCTCCACTCACCCCCCCCCTTTACTCCTCCACTCATCTCCCTCCACTAGCACCTAGCCCCTCCCTTAATCCCCCCTCCTCACCCCCCCTCCTCCTCCTTACCTCCCTTCCCATCCATCGAGGCCCATTCATCTACCATTCCATCTTGTTACTTTTGGCCCAGTTGAGATTGATTAACTCACCTCAGTAAGTATCGTCTGGTTGGTTAGGTCAGCTTAGACTAGTTAGGTTAGTTTAGGTGTGGTCAGGTGTGGTCAGGTCAGGAACAAAACTAGAGGAACTATGTCATGTCTTCAACTATCAAGAAGACATCCCTGGCTACCTCTTAGTGTAGTGAAGATGGCTACAGCAGCAAGCAAGCAGACAGCAGGCAAGCAAGTCTTCAGAAAGGCAGCCAACCGCATCTTCCCTGTCATATATGTGATAGTCTTTCATGTTTCCTTAATTATATCTCATTTAATCTATGTCTCAGTTACTTAATACAATTGCTATTCTATACACACACCATCTTTATTCATTCTTACACCGTGAATATTTTCTCGAGTCAAATAAATATGCGAGTTTATTTGCATTGTATAAACAGTTTGGACGTTTATATATTTTTGTGTTTTTGTTTTTTGTTTTGAATGGATGTATGTATGTCAATTTCTATATTCGATATTATGTTTGGGTAAATATAAATAGTTTAATTTATATATATATACATCGAATAAACAGTTTATGTATTTGTTGATTTTTATTGTGAAGGGAGAATAAATTTTGACAATACCTGATGATGAAGTTAGTGTAGAATATAATATTATGTAATTTATTCTATATGAAGGAATTATGTCTGTTTTATGGCCATCTGTTATGTCTAGTCTTATCTCTCTCTGATTATAACATCTTTCTCTTCCTATTTATCATATTTTGTTTTGTGTCTTCGTATATAATTTAATTCGTGGTTTATCTTCCCTTCTTTTGTATAAGTCTCGTAAATCATCATCCTTCTCCACCTTCTCTATCCTCTTTCTTTATCCCCTCTCTTCACCCCTTCCCTCCTCACCCCTCTCACCCCCTCCATCACCCCTCACCTCTCCCTCCACACCATTCCTCTCACCCCATCACCTCACGCGCCATGACGACCTCGACTCACTCTCTGTAATACAAACAATTATACTAATGAACTATTTGATAAAGTCGAGAGGGAACTGACTCGATCCATCACAACACACTTGATTGTTTCTCGGACTTAATCTTCCAGTTCCAGGACTCAGCCACCCGGATACTTTTCCAGCTCTCCCTAGCGAGGTCTCTGGGTCGTCTTTTAGTCTCTCAGGGGTCGTGTGAGGTCTCTGGGTCGTGTGCCATATCTCTCTAGGGCTGTGTGAGATTTCTGGGTCGTCTTTCGTCTCTCAGGGGATGTGTGAGGTCTCTGGGTCGTCTCTCAGGAGCTATGCGAGGTCTCTGGGTCGTGTTTCGCCTCTGACGGGTCGTGCGAGGTCTCTGGGTCGTCTTCTATCTCTCCCTAGATGAACGAACGCTACACCACCATTCCTCTATAAAGTAAAACCGCCTAGAACACCGCCACTACGGAAGAACAGCTCAAAAGAACTCCTAGAACATATTACCTACATGAGTAAAAAAAACCTAGTGTGCGGTACCTTCAGGAGAACAACTAGAACATCGTTAATACAGGAGGACAAATCTAGAACACCGTCTTTATAACATCAGGAAGAACGCCCAGCAGTAGAACACACAAAGCTTCACTCCTACAACACAACAACACAACACAACACAACACAACACAGTCTTTACACATCACCGTTCTTTAAAACACAGAACTCCTCCTCTCCCCCCTCCCCCCAACACTACATAACCCGGTTCAACCACCCATCTCTCTCCCTCACGTGTCTAAAGTCAATAACTCAACACTAATAAAACTCTCCTGGGGTAAATAAGTCACTTGCATCTGCCATCACAAATGTCCAATAACTTAAAAAAAAAGAGAAAACAAAAGAATCATTTGCTCCATGTTTTGTTTTAAAGCTATCACTACCGTCTTGCGCCAGAGTCAAATAGTAGTTAATATTTCAGGGTTGTCTTGGCTGTTACGGGTATTATTAACTCGGCGTGATGGTTATAATTCCGTCTTAGGATATCGGTCTTTTTATTTAATTTTTGTTCTTGTATTCAATAAGCTAACTGGTGAAACAGGAGGAGGAGGAGGACCCCAACCCCCTACCCAAACAGTCCCTCCCTCCTTCCCCCCCCATCTCCCTCCCTCCCCCAGCATCCCCCCACCATCATATCTCCCAAAACAACACCTGGAAGCCACTACTACCTGCATTTGCCACTAACTTATTATCCTCTACTGATAGTTGATACAGATAACTCAAACCTCCTCCTGTGTGTGTGCGTGTGCGTGTGTGTGTGTGTGTGTGAGTGTGCGTGTGCGTGTGTGTGTGTATACGTATGTCTGTCTTTTTCTGCTCTCCTTTCTGCCTTAACAAGAAGCCTGGTAATAAACTGGTCCATACCACGTCATCCATTTGTAGTTTTAATTACCAAAGATTGAACATAAAATAGATGCCATTTTAGGTTGTTGAGCCATTTACTAACTCACCTTTTAGAGAACTATTTGTTATTCTTCATTTTGACAACTAAATGGCCCTTAAGAAGTATATTAGCCCTATTATTTACGTATCAATATATTTCTAATGGTTTAAATGGCTGTTAACATATGGGGGGGTATTTAACCATTGCTTATAAGGTAGTTCATGTCTAATGGCTTCTCGTAGTTTATGTCTAACTATTTTTTAATGGCTCTTAGTAAGAATATTTATCTTATTTTTGCCTCAGTAATTTATTTCTTCAACTTTTAACATGTCTCAATTAATCAATCAATCGTCCTGTCTGAGGGTGGGTGACTACGGCCCTCCATTCTAACTGTTTTCAGATGATATTTAATTTCCTTCACCTATCCGAGTCTCTGTGTTCACCTGGTCTTCCTCTTCTTCATTTTTACACCATATATATTTTTTCCGATCATCTTCCATAAGTCATTACAATATGTTTCAATAAATTTTATCTCCACCCAAAAAAAAAAAATCCCCTAGAATAAAAATAACCAGATTTTTTCCCTAATATTAATTTTATCTGCGTATGTTTCTTATTAACAGAATAACTCACTATAGTAAAATTTCCCTAAAAAACAAATATATCCCTAAGTATTTTATATCCCTATAATAAGATAACCCTAAATCTGTATATTTTTTTCCCTAAATACCTGGAAAATTCCCTATCAGATAACGCCATTTAAAAAATACAGGTAGACAAATTCTAACCATTTATTTTCTTTATCATCTTAATGGCCCCTAAAGGCTTACATTTACTCCGCCAGTAAACCAATGGTCCAGGACTAATGGCGTCCCACACTTCTTCTCCTATCTCCGTCACTAATTGTTTTCTGCAACTTTTTATTTTTTTGTAACTTTGCCGATGACTATCTACGAATTTTTCAACGTCTGCCGCTGTATGCCGCTGTTTGCCGCTGTGTGCCGCTGTTTGCCGCTGTGTGCCGCTGTATGCCGCTGTTTGCCGCTGTGTGTTGGTGTGTGCCGCTGTGTGCCGCTGCTCTAGATAGATCAAGTTTGTTCCTTCTAGATTGTAAAAGTCAATGGCAGCTAACCATTTTTTTTAGACCAGAGTGTAAAGTGTAAAGTAAGCGTAAAGTAAGCGCAAAGTAAGCGTAAAGTAAGCGTAAAGTAAGTGTAAAGTAAGCGTAAAGTAAGCGTAAAGTAAGTGTAAAGTAAGAACAAAGTAAAAACTATATTAAGCGAAAGTAAATAACAAAGTGTAAATTGTATAAAGTAAAAAATACAATAAAGTATTAAATAAAAAATATAAAAATAACCAAAGTAAAAAAAGTAAAAACAAATTAGAAAAAAGTAAATTAATAAAAACCAACTTTATTTAAATTTATTCTTCTTTATCAGATTCACTATTTCTTGTACCAATAAACACTCTTCTTTATTAGTTAGTAATGGCTCGGTAATTACTACACCGCTTCTTTATTAGAGAGTTGGTATCGAACCCTTGTATTCTCGACTGTGTTAGAATCAGTGATCACCTGAGCCATTAACTTCAGGTGTTCAGAATTATTTTTTTTTTTCTACCTCAAATTGCTTCGTCGGGATTCGTTAGTTAAGTAAATTAAAGAGGTTTAATTTATCGGTATATAAAACTCTGCATAAACCATTAAAACTCTTATTTAAAACCATTTTGTTGGGGGGGATGGTTTAACTTCTTGAGGATACCATCTTAAACCCATCGTCTTCAAATGGTTTAATTAAGTGAGTTTTGGTTTAATGATTTAAATCTTATGAAGAGTTTAAGTTATTGATAAATATTATTATTATTATTTTGATCCAGTTTGTCTCTCTCTCTCTCTCTCTCTCTCTCTCTCTCTCTCTCTCTCTCTCTCTTCTCTGTCTCTAGGAACCTCAAGACTCTCGATTCGTTCAATCAAGTAAGACACAATAATACTTACTGGTTGGGGAAGAGATATATCTCAACCTCCCCCCTTTTCGTCATTACTATCTCAGTCTTCCATCAAGTTCTCCCATCAATCATTCTCACTGACCATTCCAACAATGCACTCTCTCTCTCTCTCTCTCTCTCTCTCTCTCTCTCTCTCTCTCGGTCTTTACTCTTACGTAGCTCATCAATCAATTCCTCAAACCAATCACTCAATCGTAATCTCAGGGTCTTTAAGTCTGTTCCATCACAATCATCAAAGGACTTACGGACTC
Source organism: Homarus americanus (assembly GCF_018991925.1). Taxonomy (NCBI): domain Eukaryota; kingdom Metazoa; phylum Arthropoda; class Malacostraca; order Decapoda; family Nephropidae; genus Homarus; species Homarus americanus. The sequence goes on from NW_024740134.1 coordinate 108,578, forward strand.
CAATCCCTTCCCTATACAAAACTACCTAATCAAATCATATCATACTCAATCCCTCCTTGTTGAAGAGTGATTCCTACCCCATCCCATCCTTCCCCACCCCTCCATACCTCCCCCATCCTATCATCTCTCCCTCCCCCATCTCGTAATCCTTTCCTTGCTTCGTCAGGTCCTCCATTAAGTCACTCAGCCAAGATAGAATCAATACCTCATGATGCATATTAATAATATCATTACCTAAAGTCCTGCACGAGCCTGGGGAGGAAGGGACATTCAGTATCTGTTGATTCAGCTAATCTCCAAATTGATCTCGGACGGCATGAAATCAGAATGGACCAGGGGTCATTATTGTCTTTTCTCCGCCAACCCAGGATGCCGTTTTCTTTAAGCTATGGGGAGAAACAGGGGAGAGGGACTATGGGTAATAACGTATTGTGATGTAGTTATTCCTACACACACACACACACCTACCTACACACACACACACACACACACACACACAAACACACACACATATCATATCAACAAAGGTTCTAAATATCTCTATTACATGAGGTTAGCTTAGGTTAGGTTATGCTAGCTTAGGTTAGGTTAGGATAGGTTAGGATAGGTAACAAAACAAACTATCTCTCTGCCATCAGGAGTCGCCATTTTTACCAGAGGCTGAAATGTATGTAATATAATCAGGTCTTCTGTAGATTGAATCGACTGACGACACGCAAGGGCCCGAGGAGAACGATTACCAAGGTGAAAATTAGGTGGAAATAAGGCAGAAATCAGATAAAGTTCAGGTAGAGAAATCAGGTGTAAATCGGGTGGAGAAATCAGGTGTAAATCAGGTATAAAAATCAAGTGAAAATCAGGTATAAAAATCAGGTATAAAAATCAAGTGAAAATCAGGTAGAGAAATCAGGTGTAATTACTTTCGAACACTGAGCATCAACAATAGTAAAGTGATGGCAGCAGTCAACCTCAGATAAAGATCACAACAACAACAACAACAACAACAAAGATCTTAACTACAGCAGTGTCTAAGTGTGTCTAGTTGTGTATGCAAAGTTTTTTTTTCCGTCAGGGTCTTATCGCTATTTCCATCTATAAATTGATTCGTGTTAAGAAGTAGTTAACCATTCATATCATTGTGATGGGGGTAATTTGCTCAGAGGGACTGTTGTCATTTTTCATCTCTCTCTCTCTCTCTCTCTCTCTCTCTCTCTCTCTCTCTCCTATTTGGTATCACTGTCGAGGGTAGATAGGGGAGGGAGGGAGGGAGAGGGAGATATATTTTTTTTATTATTTTACGATACCATGATATGACAAAAACAACTCTCTGATGATTTAACATTAAGGTGTTGATCGTTTAGTTGTCATTGTTGCCATATAGACACTGATGCTGTGTCAATTGAGTGTTGTTGTGTTTATCTGCCATATTGCCATCACGTAGTTTATATATATCTAAACTATGTCTTTTGGTGAATAATTATTGCCAGGTTACCAAGATGTGGCCCATCCTAGGACGTAAACTACTATTAAGTCAGTTGAGTGTAAGGCAGAGTGTAAGGTGCAAGGTAACCAGGGTCTTGATGCTTTACCTGACGGAGGGGGTCGTTAGAGTGAGTGTGTGTGTGTGTGTGTGTGTGTGTGTGTGTGTGTGTGTGTCCTGTATAATCTACATCAATAAACATGTCATCTTTCCTCCACAACACACTAACATAATTTTATATCGAACACCTTTACTAAAAATAAAAATAAATAAATAAAAATCAGTATCGTTTTAATCCAGATCAAATTAATATCCAATAATTTCCTTAACACATATTTCAATAACCTTACGCTCTGAGGTGGCAGTAATCCTCGTGTAGACCATCCACCTCGTGACCCTTCAGAACAATACATCAGGTGGATGCCAGATCGATTAGATACCTCAGAGGCGACCAGCAATTGACTGCTAATTGGACCTCCTCTCACCAAATCAATACCAAACTCACTCCACTTAAATGTTGATGGATAGTGATTGCAAAAACCCCTTAGGGAGGCCTGCAAAACCTCCATGATAAGGGATAAATAACACACTCAAATTATACCCACAAGTTGAGGGAATTATAGCAGAAGCACACCTGAATTATACCCCCTAGAAGCACACCAGAATTATACTCTCCCCACCCTCTCCCTCCTTCCCCACAACAACAGGATGAACGCTGATCAAACACACATTTTTTTCTGGGATTCGTGACGGGTTTTGGAGCGCCGTCTACAAATTAAGTACTCGTTCAGCGCTCCTGAAAACCCACTTAAGTGATCGTACATCTCCTACTGACGGTGTAAGAGGCAGCATCGGGGGGCGGGTCGTGCACAGGAGTAGCACTGTAGAGGTGGTGGTGAAACTCCCACGAGCACGACCACAAGCACGACCACGAGTACGAACACGAGTACGACCACAAGCACGACCACGAGTACGACGAAGAACACGACCACCAAGACCTTCGGCACACACACTGAAGGCAAGAGGAGATTGTTTTCTCAGTTCCCACGATCGTGATTCACTCAAATTGTTGTCATCTACAAATTATGTATCTATGTATCTATCTATATCTATGTATCTATGTATCTATGTATCTATCTATATCTATTTTATCATCATATTATTGTATATATACACGTATTTACAGGTCATCTAAGAACAAAATGTCCTGCATATAAGACAAGACACGACAGAGTAAGTTTAAAGTTAGGTAGCTGGAGTTCATCATCTTTGAGGAAGTAAAGCAGAAGGTTTCCTCAGTATAACGTCTACCTGTCTACCTGTCTAGCTGTCTAATTGTCTACCTGTCTACCTGTCTAGCTGTCTCTATTTTTTGGTTTGTCTGTGTAAACATCAATCTCTCTCTCTCTCTCTCTCTCTTCGTGACATTATCCACAGTCTGCACCAAAACAAACACACACACACACACACATACACACACACACACACACACACACACACACACACACACACACACACACACACACACACACACACACACACACACACACACACACACACACACACACACAGGTGTCCACCACGGCGTGAAGAGAGGCTACAGCTTGAGGTGAGTTAGTGAGCAACATCCCAGACTTAACCACAGATAAATAAGACTACAAGTTAGCTCCGTGCAACCGTGCGGCTCGTACCGACTACTCCAGGTCTCCTGATGCCTGTAATAAGCCAGGTAAGATGCCTGTAATAAGGTGGGTAGCCAGGGCGCCCTGATTGTAGGGTCGGCCACGACAAACTCTCCTACCGTGTATGGTGGAAGACCTCAACACAACACGCAGGTCTGGTCAGGGGTTGTGAGGTGAGGGGGGAGGGGTCATTAATCACTGGGGGTCATTCATTATTAGGGGTCATTCATCACCTGGGGGAAGAGGTCATTCATCACCTGGGGGAAGAGGTCATTCATCACTGGGGGAGGTCATTCATCACTGGGGAAGGTCATTCATCACTGGGGGAGGTCATTCATCACTGGGGGAGGTCACTCATCACTGGGGAAGGTCATTCATCACTGGGGGAGGTCATTCATCACTGGGGTAGGTCATTCATCACTGGGAGGTCATTCATCACTGGGGGAGGTCATTCATCACTGGGGAAGGTCATTCATCACCAGGGAGAGGTCAATCATTATCCATCACATCTATCAATACTCTCACGGTCACCACACTATATCCTGCCTGTCTTTAACAACAGAACCATTAAACCTCCCTTAAAAATCAGTATACACCACTAATTGACACTGACACAGAAAATATCATCATCCAACACCAAAATATATCAACTAAAGACATTATCTATTACAATTCGTTCACTTATCATCTCTATAAAACAATTAAACGAACAAAAATATACAAAAACATTTCACAATCACAAGAAAATCACCTTCAAAGCA
>NW_024740134.1:115000-265000 GCF_018991925.1 Homarus americanus
ATCCAACAACTCTAAGCCACCCAGGAGGACAAGTTCACCTCGTTCCCCACTTAATAACCAGTATGGCCATGGATGACACTCTCGACCCCGCATTCCGAGTACCCAGGTTCGATCCCCAGGGTGCTGAGGGTCCGTACTGTCACTCTCTCAGGAATTTTTCAATCAGTTACGCTTTTGTCTGAGACCTGAGGGGAAGTGAACTTTATTTAACGTTTTAAAGCTTTTTTTTGGGGGGGGAGGGGAGGGGGGAACGGTTGATGCACGCTTGGTGAGAGAGAGAGAGAGAGAGAGAGAGAGAGAGAGAGAGAGAGAGAGAGAGAGGAAATACTGTCTTATCCTCGATTATCTGGGTGCACGTCGCCCCTGGGCACCTCCCAGGTTGGTGTGTCCTTTGGGGGGGGGGAGGGGGTCAGGATGGTGATTACAGTGTCACGCTCAAGTCATTATAATAAAGGTGACTTCACTCTACTCATCTCGGCAGCAAGAACCTCCATCTCTCTTCATTAATCTCTACTCCTCTTCCCCATTTCTTTTGTGTGTGATGGATCAACGGAGGTACAGGGGAGGGGGTGGTGGGGAAGGGAGGGAGGAGGAATGGGAGGGATGAGGAATGGGAGGGATGAGGAATGGGAGGTAGTTGGTGGGAAGGATGGGGGAATGGGAGAGGGGAGAAGCTATAGGTCATTGTGAAGAAATTATTTATATTTCTCTATCTCTCTTGTCTCTTTAACCTAACCTAACCTAACCTAACCTAACCATAACCCACCTCAACCCACCACCATGACCCACCTCTCACCCACACCACCATGACCCACCTCACCCACCAGGTAAATAATCAACATTCTACCCACTTATTACTCTCTTAAAGACTTCCATTTGAATACCTAAGTCACCTGAGTCTTTAATTACACCGAAAATACTAAACCGTCAACAATCTATTTTACCGTAGTGATAGATAGATAGATAGATAGATAGATAGATAAGTTAATATGTGTTTTAGCATTATATTCACTTAAATGTTATAGGTCTCTGTTACGGTTAAAGTTTGTTTCCTCTCTCTCTCTCTCTCTCTGTCCGTAAACAAAAACCTCTCGTTCGTAAACAAATATAAAAGACCGTAAAAAAATCCCAGATGGTAAACACCGACACAGGTTTTATTTCCCTTCGTCACCGTCGGTAATTTAGGGAGACTACAGTACAGTATGGCTGGTATACGAGGAGTCGCCCTGAGACACACACAACAGCTTCACCGATCATCTCTATGCTTTATTAACTGAGGGAGTTCCACCAGCCTGTAAACCTGGGGAGGGGGGGGGGAGGGGGGGGGAGGAGGGGAGGGGGGGAGGGGAGGGGAGGGGAGGGGAAAGGGAAGGGTGGGGAGAGTTGGTAGGGGAGGGAGTAGGGGAGGGGAGGGGGGAGGGAGTAGGGGAGGGAGGGGGGGAGGGAGGGTGGGGGGAGTGATGTTGAGTGGAGGATTCAAGCTGTACTCAGCATCCTTCCCATCATCATAAACCATTAAACCATAAACCACTGTTGAGTTAGGACTTATAGCAATGGTTTAACATGCTGTTTTAAAACCATTGGAATCGTCTGTTAGTATCATTCCTAAACCTTAGAAGTTTATATATAGCTTATTGGTTTAGGTTTAATGTTGGGTTAAGATGGAGAAAATGATTCCCTTTTAGGTAAGTTTTATACGCTGGGTTAAAACGCGTAAAGGAATCTCGTCTAGTATCATTGCTAACGCATGGGAGTTTTATATCGTGTGGGTTGAGGACTTATGTAAGAAAGAAGGAGGAACCTCTCTCTCGTCAATGTTATTTTAGGAACCCTCGTATTCAAGTCCCTTTAAACTGACCATATTCTCCAGTCTGAGTTTAAATGAAATCTTTAATGTAATGTAAACACAACTCTCATTCTCAAGGTATCCACCAGTCAATACAATCCTGGACTAATATTACTCTAAAGGTCTAATATTTGTGGGGATTTTTGCCTCAAACTCTTTTTTGTTTTATCCAGGAAATAATATATTGTCGCTTCTATCACTCGTCGTAAGTTAAGTAAACGTCTTTAAATTCAATGGTATTTTTACTTAAAAGTTTCTATCGTCTAAAATTTGTAACATCAAGGAAATTATGGTATTAGATATCATACAGGTGATATAGTTACCTGTTGTACCTGTGTTTTGTGTTGATGTGATTTTGAAGATTATGTTGTACACTCTTAGTAAACAAAGCCATTCCAATTATTGGTTTAATACTTGTACTTTAAACACCTGTTATACCTGTAGTCCAATTTGTAATCGTTATGTACAATGTAGTGTATTAACCTTAAAAATACAATGGGATACAAGAATTCAGGTGATTTGTTTTGGTAGGGAAGCCATGATAACTCTAATAACGGGGTTTACATAAGTGACTAAGATGGCTGCCACACCTGTGATTTGTTTACCTGGAGTAAAGTGGTGAGGCCGGAGACACCTACCTCATCATCACCTCTAGTCATCACCCATAAATTCAGATGTAAAGGAGTTGACGCCTTGCATAATCCTCACCACCACCCGGGCGAGCAGTCGAAGGAAAACAGGAGAATCGTGGTGGTGCCTGATAGAGTAATATCGACCACTAGACACTATAGTATATTACTCAACACAAATGGAAGTGGTGGGACAGGTGAGCGAAGGTGTTTTGTCTCGTCTCACTACCACCCAAGATGGTTTAGTGATTGATCGATAAACAAAGGGATATTGAAGGAGGTTTTCTTGATTTTATTTCCTCTTATGGGTGTTTGGGTAAATGGGTTCTGAGTTTATTAAGGCTAAGTTTTAATAGGTTATGAATTAGCTATTAGGTTTGAGACAGCATTACCTGAACTAATTTAACCTCTGATAATGGATTGCCCAGTTCTAATGGGTCCCAGTACTAATTGGTCCCAGTCCTAATGGGTCCTGGTGTTAATGGGTCCAGCCCTAATGGTTAGAGTCCATTAGAACCAGGATCTTTTAGACCTGTAACTCACCAAAATACCATTGATGTCAACACTCCCCGCAAGCACGCAACGCACGCACTCAAATCAACTCACTTTGGCAGAATACGAACTCCCACTATCCCTAACCTAACCTAACCTTTTCTATAGACCTTCTAATGTAGAGGAGCTCGTGTAGGTACCGTAGACAGTGGCCCTCCGTTCTCTGGGCCCGTAAACCGAGTGACTCAGAGGCCGGAACTGTAATAGAGGACGAAGGGTGGAAGGGGTGGTTATGAGTCCTCGTTCGTTGAGTGTCCCTCTCTCTCTCTCTATCTCTTATTCTATTTCCTTTTCATTTTCCTTCTAACTCATTTCCTTAAACCTCATTCTAACTCATTCTCTTAATCACTCTTATATTCTCTCTCTCTCTCTCTCTCTCGCACGAGCGCATTTTCCCATCTGTGGAGATTTTTACGATATTTATGCAAACGACTCTCGGCCAGACGGTGCGGAGCGACACTGTGAATAATGGAAAATTCATAGGCGCTGCAAGCTGGACTGACGACCAAGAAAATACCCGAGGAACCACCTGACGCAGGGAGAGGGTGGAGGGGGAGCTGATGTAGGCACACCTGGGGATGGATGGAGAGAGGGGAGGGAGGTGAGGTAAGGAGAGAGGGGGAGAATAAGAGGGGAGGGAGGTGAGGTAGGGAGAGAGGGAGGAGGGGAGATGGCCAAACACACACACACACACACACACACACACACACACACACACACACACACACACACACACACACACGCACACACGCACACACACACACACACACACAATATCAACTTAATACTGCAGCCACCACAATAACATAACATACCTCTAATGATATATATCCAACCATATGATAACATTATTCTTATATCTATACGAGTATACGATAATACATGATACTGGTATAACATAAGAAGGATATATACGTATTACTTATAATGATACGATTCTGCATGAGGTATATATCGTACAAGGAAATTTCTTCAAAGTATATTCTCGATAATATTTTTCCTGGTGTTATAATCTTGATATTTAAACCTGTTAAGAGAAATATGAACGCTTGTATTACTCTCAACGTGAGGAATATTATTAGTGATACTGCTCTACATTAATTTACGAGGGGTATAGTTATAAATTTATTTATTTATTAACAATGATATATTATTCTAAACACTTATTACACCCGTGTTTATATATTTGCTTCGGTTAAGTTTGCTATATTAACTTAAAGATATTCTATTAAGATTACTATATTAACTTAGGATATTCTCGTAAGTTTTCTATATTGATCTTAGGATATATTCTCAAGATTGTTATATTAACCTACAAATATTATCTAAGTATTCACAAAGTATTAATACCTACCACTACTTCTATGCACTCGTCTACCTGTACACACCTGTCTTTTATATTAATTAACCTTCATTCAGGTACAGTAAAATACGTTCAGAAATACAATTTAAAAGTATCTTCTTAAACATTCACTACACCACCTCTCATGTCTACTCATTCACACCCTCTAACTGCCCATGAACTGGTAACTGTCACGAAACGACTGTTAACCAATGAAGAGAGGGCCTAAAAACACAAACAGTTATCTCTCTTTCTCTCTCTCTCTCTATTTATCTATCTCCATCCCTCCTTCCTTTTTTCTCTCTCTCTCTCTACTCTCTCACTTTTTTCTCATCTCCAATAACCTCAAGAACTAATTATCTGATAACAATGATTTTTCAAGACGGGTTGAGAAGCGTCACAGAACTAAAAACACGACACAACTGAGGCCAGAACTTGTTTCCTTTAATAACGCAGGAGGGACCGTCTTACTTGAGAACCCCCCCCCCTCTTTCTCTCCGCCCCCTTCCTCCCCCACCGCCCCCTCCCTCCTGAACAGTAATTAATACAGTCGATTGGCAAAAAGATGTTATGTAAATTATTCTTTCGTTTCTCATCAGATATGTTCTTGTTGTTGTTGTTGTTGTTGTTGTTGTTGTTGTTGTGTTGTTGTTGTTGTTGTTGTTTTGTTGTTGTTGTTGTTGTTTTGTTGTTTAAGAAGGAATAGGCGAAGAGGATTTTATAATGTGGATGGAATCGAGAGAGAGAGAGAGAGAGAGAGAGAGAGAGAGAGAGAGAGAGAGAGAGAGAGAGAGAGAGAGAGAGAGAGAGAGATAACACGTCCATCTCGCTTAACCTAACCTAACCTAACCTCCACGAAGAGAAAATTAAAATACATTACACTACTGAGACACAACAGCGCTCTACCGTGGCTATAAAGTACCTGAGTGGAAGTGACTTTTAATTACCAACACCGACTCACCTGTCATTAAAACAATTCACCTGAGGTATTATTGTTTACTCTTAGTTGTTTATATATATACATTACACATATAGGTAGAAAGACTCGGTGTTTATATTGATGGTGATTTATATTATTGTTATTGATGTTATTGTTCTTGTGTGATTGATAATGTTCGTGGAGCTTTTGCAATCACACTATAAGCAATGTGGTATATGTAGTTTGTTTGTGTTGAGTTATTGTTGTATTATTTGTGATTGGTGATTTGTTTATATCTCGTAACGCTGTGTGTGGGGGACGGGGGGGAAGGGGGGAGAGAGGGGGAGGGGAGGGGGGAGAGAGAAAGGGCAAGGGGGAATGGAGGGAATCTATATGTTAATTTGCACCCTTTCCCTTGGTCTGTTCTTTCTAAATTAATTGATTCATTTATCTTCGTCAGTAGCCAAGATTTAATCACATATCAATTGTTCTTCACCTATATTACTGTCCACCTGTTCATTATCCTCACCTGGCAGCTACCCCTTTCTCTCCTTACCTGAGGTCATGAACCCAGGTCAAGGTACACACCCTCACTAACATACAACCTCCCTCCTACCTCACCCACCCCTCCCTTAACCTCAGCCTCAGATTGTAGTAAACGCGAGTGCACGCCCACGCAAACATACACACACACACTCTCTCTCTCTCTTCTTTCTCTCTCTCTATCATCACCACTTGCACCCTTTAGCACCAATACCTATGACACATAGGCTCCCCCCTTCCCCCTGCCACACCCTCCTCCCTCCCCACTTCACCCCCCCCCCAAGACCAGCCCAATCTGCTGAAACACACTCACTATCAACACAACTCTTCCAACCACCCTACCAAACGCACCCTGTGTTTACACACTACTCCAACAGTCCACCAACACCACCACCTCTAAGCTTCACCCAAAAAAAATTACACCCCACCACTATGCAACACAACACAACACAACACCACACACCCCTCTCACTGCAACCTCACCCTGTCACCACTCAGCACCTTGATCTGGGGTTATGAACATTCTCCTCACCGGCTTGCATACACAGTACTTGGGGTGGGTGGTGGGGAGCTAATGAGGGGTGGGGGTGGGGGGAGCTGTCAGAGGGTGGGGAGCCAGTCCACCTCAGGGATGGAAAGCTCACGCACAAAACTCGACGTCGCGGGAACCATTGAACAGGGAATTCATGGAGGAGGACTGAGGAACGCTTGGTGCACTGGGCATCGACCACCAACACCGTGAGGAAGGCGGGCGGTAATTAATCACTGTCCAGGTCATAAAACGCAGCAGCTGATAATAATGACCGTAAAACGAAACAGCTATTGAGGCAGATATTCCTAGGAGGAGGTGTGGTAGTTTGATAGGGTAGTTGGGAGACTTCTTTCATTACCAGTGCTTGAATGATTCAATCTGGGGTGGGGAGGTGGTGGCGGCCCCTGTGAGTGGTTCCACAGTGCCCAGGGGAGAGAGGGAGGAAGGAAGGGGAAGAGAGAGGAAGGGGGGCAGGAGAGAGAAGGTGGAAAGATGAGTAAGGGGAAAGAGAGGAAGGGGGAAAGAGAGAGGAAGGGGAAACAGAGGGAATGAGAGAGGGGTAGTGGGGAGGAGATGGTAGAGAGGGGAGAGGAGGAGGAGAGAAGGGGAGACGTAGTAGAAAGGGGGAGGGAAAGAAGGAGAGGAGGGGAGAGAGAGTGAGATGATAGAGGGAGGTAGAGGGGACGAGGGAATGGGAGGAGGGGAGAAAGGGGGGAAGAGGGAAGAGGAAGAGGTATAGGAGGGGGAAAAGAAAGAATGAGAAAGGGGAGAGAAGGAAGGATGAAGGACCCAGTGTTAATGAACGTCATAAACAAATAAAGTTACATATGGTGTCGTTCCCCCTACTAACTACACACAGCCATTGAACGACCATGGCGACAAAACAAGACAATTACTCATACTCTTAAAAAAATCATAAAACACTAAGATTGATAGATAGATAGATAGATAGATAGATAGATAGATAGATAGATAGATAGATAGAAACCTAACCTAACCCTTACCCCGTCCCCCCCTGTATAAACACATCACACCTCCACTAATAGGGCCAACAGGTGGCCAGTGCAGTGAGACGTCAGGAGGAAACCAGGTGTCACTTCTTAATTACTTCCGGTAGTGTACCTGTGATCGTTTACACTATCAAAACAGGTTATTTATTTCCGGTGTTTGACTCATTGTGTTTTTTTTGTGTTTTGTGTTTGTTTGTTTCTAAGCTGGTGATTTATCGTTGGTCAATGTTGATAGTGAATGATAATGATGTGGATAATGATAGTGAGTGATGATAGTGAATGGAATAATGATGATAAAATTAATAGTAAAATAAACAATGGAACTATAATAATGATACTACTACTACTACTACTACTACTAATAATAATAATAATAATAATAATGACACACATCCACACACCTTTACCACCGGAAGAACCTAAAAAATTACTACTTTCGTCAAAATTCCTACTCCAGACCGTAAAATTCCCATTCCCGGCAGGAAGATTCCCATTTAGACTCAAGATAATTCCCAGACAATTCCTAACTATTCCTACACCGGATGTACCCCAAGACCTCTGGAGTCATACGTCACCGGAACATTCCCATTCTATCCTGGAATATTCCCATTAAAAGCCGACACGATTATTCCCAACTTCCTTGGGATTCCTGCAGCGGATGTAACCCAGAGACCTTTCGGGCCACAAGTCCCCCGGAACATTCCCATTCAAACTTGGAATATTCCCATTCCTGCTCACTCAGCCATTCCCGGGGAAACGTAGAGTCAAGGTAAGATTCCCACAGGACCGGAAACTGGGCGGGCGTGGGAACTTCCCGTGACCCGTGCCGCGCCCCCTTCCTCGCACGCCACACAACAGGTACACGACAACAGGTACAGTAAAACAGGTGCACACACACAATAGGTACACACACAGCAGGTACACACACACAACAGGTACACACACACACACACACAACAGGTACACGTCAACACCGTTTTTTCCTCATAATACTCTTAGATAACTTAAGGTTCATTTCTCTTAAGGCAAAACTTACGATCATTTCTCTTTCAGTCTTAAGAGAAAAAAACTTGTTTATCACATCATTAATTAACGGTAAGGTTTGGTTAGGTTAGGTTAGGTTAGGTTATGGTGTTCTATGACAATACGGTTCTTAATATGCCTACTATCCTTTGTTGATTAGGTTACATTAGATTAGGATTAAGTTGTGTTAGATTAGGATTGGATTAACCTAGATTAGGATTAAATTAAGCTAGATTAGAGGTAGTAAGATTTAAGGTTAAATTTAGTCCGGTTGAGATTACGATCCTAAATCCAGGCTTGTCACCCCCACCAAACCTCCTCCTCCACCACAACACACATACTGCTTAAATTCCTTCTTCATTTCACCTGGACTAAGTGTACCTGGTATCCGGCCTTACCTGCTATATATAACCTTGGCTCCTGTCAACCTCAGGTAAATCGACCACCTGTAAAGAATAAATTATCTACAGTATATCTAAATTTTTACTTTTTTTTCTGAATATATCGAGATTTACTTTGGTCTTGAGCTGATAATATGAATAAAAACTCACATAGATGGTTACAGGAGCTCTGGGTCGTCTGTATTACGAGTTACATAAATACAGTCAATAGGTCAGAGTTGCTATATTATGTATTGTGAACGTCTCTTACTATCATACTTCCACAAACTCATTCATAATACTCTAGTTTATTTTTCTTTACTCATCAGACCTCACGGTGAAAGGGCAACAGGTGTGTCAGTAATTCACTCCCATTCCTAGTCAATTCCCACGAGGGCGGAAGGAGTGGGAATGAGCGGACGGAACCACGTGCGTCGTCACCATTCCCGAACAACTGCCCACGGGGTCATAAGTCATGGACGATGTGTTTAACTATTTCGTTCCCTTACCATATTATTTCGTTCTTAGTTACTTATTGAACATGTATCTAAAATCATCATTATCGTCAATTTCCATCAATTTTAACATGCATCTAATTACTGAACACATAGAAAGGAATACTTCAATATGAAATGAAATTAAATTAAGTGGGAATTCTCAATATTCTTTTCGATGTTGTTATAATTCGTCAAGTGAACGATGGCTTGTGATACAGAGTTCTCCACCTGTGAGTTTCCGAGTGACGGTGATTGCAAGATAATGACGATCGGAAGTGGGTGGACGCTGACCCCCACCCCACCCCACCCCACCCCACCCCACCCCACACCCCCTCGGAGCCAAAGGTGTAGGAGTGTGTGTGACGGTAAAGTACAACCACTGCAGAAATTACTCCAATCTTTACCTCATTTTTTTCCCCTTTGCAGTTTTACGACATTCGGGTTCTGTTTTGGTTCGAATCTGCTTCTCTTGGATACGTGGCTTCGGATCAATGTTTCATATGGATTGATTCGTTAAAAAAATCTACCATTGAGAACCGTGTAATTAAGGATTTTAAGTTCCGGGTTAAATTAACAACACTATTCGACTAATCTGACACTGATTTACCCTAGAACATAAAACTGAGAAACCGATTTTGATCCGATAATGGTGACTCGATCTACGCGAACCGGATAAAACAGCGACGATTATATTTATACATCCGGGTCACCTTGGTGTGATATATCCAGGGCGTATTATACCACACACACACACACACACACACACACCTGGGAGCTTCACATTCGACCCCGGTCAAGGGCGGCGGTGGCAAGGTGGTAAGAGGGGATAGAACGCTATTGCTCTTAGTGGCGATTTACGGCGTTACTCCCGATCATTAAACAACGGGAAAAACATAACCTAACCTAACCTCGAGGAAAATACGACTTTTTACGTGCGATGTGGAGTGACGCGTTCTGTTCGGTTAGGTTAGTGGTGGGTTTCGTTTGGTTTGGTTAAGTTAAGCTAGTGTTAAAATTAGTTAAATTTGATTAAGTTAGCGTTAAATTAGGTGAGGTGAGTTTTTGTCTTACTCTCAAGACTTCACCTGGGAGACACTCTACGGGATTAGCACACCTGAGTACACCTGAGCACACCTGAGCACACCTGAGGAAGGGAGACGACCTTATACTCGTGAGAGAGATGAAGTAAATAAGATAAAAAGGTGAATTATAAAGGAATTAGATAAGAATAAAAATAATAAAAGAAGAAATAAGACAAAGAAAGAAGAATAAAGATAAAGGAAAATAATGAAAACAAAATAGACAATAATAAGAAAGACACACATATTAAATAACATAAAATATTCAATAAAATGCTGAGAAAAAAAATTAGAATAATATTTAGAATTTTACCAACAAATTCAGAACTTCCTGAATCTTACGAATATTTCAAGTATTATCTAAAAAAAATCAGAATATAGTTAGAAATAATTAAACACCTTTGAATATTACCTATAAAATTATGTAGAATAAATTAGAATATTTAGAATTAATTTGTTTTAAAAAAATGAAGAGAAATAAAGAGAATTACAGAGAAATGAAGGGAACTGAAGAGAAATGAAGAGAATGAAGAGAAATTAAGAGAAATTAAGAGAATGAAGAGAAATAGAGAGAATTGAAGCGAGTTTATTGAGGTGGCGAGGTATAAGGATGTAACCTCTGCCTTACCTCAGTACCTCCTTGGGTTTAACAATGTGGGCAGAGGTGGTAGGTCACTCACACACACACACACACACACACACACACACACACACACACACACACACACACACACACACACACACACTTACACTTACACGTACACGTACACGTACACATATACATACACAACCCAGCACCGTACACTGACTCTGCGGGCGGTAGGACGGTCACCGTAACTTGGTGACCGTCACGCACCGGCTTCCTAGTTCCGGTGTGGTGCGGTTGTCTACCTGGTGCACACACGCGCAGGTGAACGTACACATAAACACACACTGACGATCACGATACTGTCAACCACTACGAGAGATAATTACGTTGTTGTTGTTGTTGTTGTTGTTGTTGTTTGTTTTTATCTTTATCTCTCTCTTTCAATATCTCTCTGTATCTCCTTATCTCTATCTCTTTCTTTGTTTATTCCATCTCCCCCCATTCCATACTCTTTTTCTCCATCTTCCTTCCTCCTATACCCTCCCACCATGACACACACACACACACACACACACACACACACACACACACACACACACACACACACACACACACACACACCTGCATCATTTTCCAGCGTTAAGTTTTGCACCTTTCATCATTTTTAATTAACACAACCTCAGGTATTGGTCTTCGCGGGAATGACTAACTGAAAGCCCAGATAAAATCCGGAGATTAACCTAACCTCTTCTAAATTAATCTAACCTAATCTAATCTAATCAAATCTAATCTAACCTAACCTAACCTAATCTAATCTAATCTAATCTAATCTAATCTAACCTAATCTAATCTAATCTAATCTAATCTAACCTAACCTAACCTAACCTAATCTAACCTAACCTAATCTAACCTAACCTAACCTAACCTAACCTAACCTAACCTAATCTAACCTAACCTAATCTAACCTAACCTAACCTAACCTAACCACACCAGTAAGTCTCTCACCGAGTCACTTTTATTCCCTTATCTTTACACTCCTCCCTCCTTCCTCTCTCTCTCTCTCTCCCTCCAGAAGACCCACTGAAGGTTACCTGGCCCCTCCGGCAGCACACACACACACACACACATGGCCTTAGAGCTTCGTGTTATAAATGGTCTTACGTCCAAGTGACAATACCATGTGTCGAATTATGGGTGGAGACGAGACTTTGCCCCCGATAACACCTCCGATAACACCCCCGTTAGTACCTCGATAACACCGCCGATAACACTCCCGATAACGTCCCCACCACATCCCAAATAACACCCCCATAACGGCCGATGGACTCCTGGGGTTAGTGGTAGTAAGGAGTGGGGGAGGACGGAGATGGGGAGATGGGGGAGATGGGGGGAGTGGGTTGTGGGGAGTGGGTTGAGATATACAATTCATGGGCTCTATAGCTCATGTGACAGGTCCTCTGCAGCCACACACGAAGGAGGCGCTGGTGGTGATGATGCAGTAGCTGAGAGGGAGAGAGAGAGAGAGAGAGAGAGAGAGAGAGAGAGAGAGAGAGAGAGAGAGAGAGAGAGAGAGAGAGAGAGAGAGATAACGCCATCGACTCAACAACAATAAGAAAAAACATACTAAGGCCTATAATGACACTTTGGCACTGGTGATGACTTTTAATGTGGGACGATATTTGCTTGCAGTAGCCGTGTAGTGATGCTGGTAGGTGGGTAGTGGTTGTGGTAGTAGTGGTGGGTGGTGGGTGGTGGGTAGTAGGTGGTGGTGGGTGTAGTGTGTAGTGGTTGTGTAGTAGTGGTAGTGTTGTGGGTAGTAGTGGTGGGTGGGTAGTGGTGGTGTAGTAGTGGTGGTGGGTGGTGGGTAGTGGTGGTGTGGGTAGTGGTGGTGGTAGCAGTGGTGGTGGTGGGTAGTGGTGGTGGTAGTAGTGGTGGTGGTGTGTAGTGGTGGTGGTGGTGGTGGGTGGGTATGGTTGTGTAGTGTGGTGGTAGTGGCTAGGTGGTAGTGGCTGTGTGGTAGTGGGTTGTGGGTAGTAGGGTGGTGGTAGTGGTGGTAGTAGTGGTTGTGTAGTAGTGGTGGTGGGTAGTGGTAGGTTGTGTGTGGTGGGTGGGTAGGGTTGTGGGTGTTAGGTGGTTGTGGGTAGTAGTGGTGGTAGTGGTGGTGGTGGTAGTAGTGGTGGTGGTGGTGGTGGTGGTGGTAGTAGGGTTGTGTGGTAGGTTGTAGTGGTGGTGGTAGTGGTTGTGGTAGTGGTGGTGGTAGTAGTGGTGGTGGTAGTGGTTGTGGTAGTGGTGGTGGTAGTAGTGGTGGTGGTAGTGGTTGTGGTAGTAGTGGTGGTGGTAGTGGTGGTGGTAGTGGTTGTGGTGTCAGTGGTTGTGGTAGTAGTGGTGGTGGTAGTGGTGGTAATGACATTCTTCGCCGTAATGGTCACTGCCTTACAAATATAGCAAAAGGCATTTAAAGAACTAACGAAGGTGTTTTTTAACTAATGACTTCAGGTGTGTGTGTGTGTGTGTGTTGGTCTCTCTTTGGGAACCTCCACTGAACACTATAAGCTGTTGCTCATCAGCCCGGCCTTCCAACACTAACAATCATGTTTTGTAGTAATGTTTATCGTCGTGTTTGTGTATTGTATAAGTCGAATGTTTATTGACAGTATGGTTGTGTTTTTCTCTCATATGTTTGTTCTGTTTATTTGGTGTTTTATTGTGTTGAAGTTTTAATGTACTATTGTGTTTGTTTAATGTGTTTTTTCTCGACACTTCACTCCGACTATTCAGTTTAAACTAAAAGGTATGATGTGTACGTCTGATTCCTCTCTTTGTGTGTGTGTGGGAGGGTTAAATAATGACCCTTAAATGAAGAGGATATAAAGCTTAGATTGATATTTATTGAGTCTTGAAGCTGAGGAGGAGGGAAAAGGTGGGTGAGGAGGAAGGAAGGGGAAAGGGGGGAAGGAAAGGGGGAGGGAGGGGGAAGGGGGGAAGGAGAGGCAGGGACTATCATTCAAAAATTCTGTTTTCCCAGTCGACTTATATAAAGAAATTGACACCAATATACAAATTAGTTCCTCTTAATGACAAGAATAAACTCACCTGTAAAAGATTAGCATAACCCGGACAGGTACAGGTAAGACAAGTAGATTACAGGACTGAAGACACACACCAAGAGGGTCTTCAAGGCAGATAAGTGAACCTAGTAGCACCTAACCTAACACACTCACTCTATACCCAGTTGGCATCTCCTGCAGAAGGTTGATCTCACCGTCAGGCATATAAGGACTCGAGTCATCAGTCTAGGAGGATCATGACAGATAGCTCTCTCTCTCTCTCTCTCTCTCCCTCTCTCTCTCTCTCTCTCTCTCCTCCGACCTCGTGTGTTATCTAGGTACCACAGAGATGCTCCTCCCTCCCCACCTCTCCTCCCGTTGACATCATAGAGGCGTTGGGACGTGTGTTTCCCCATGTGTTGACGACCCCTTAAAGGTGTGAGGCTGAAGAGAGTTCCTGACGACGGTGTTGGTGAGGGAGAACTGATGACGCCTCGACCTCTTCACTATAATGCTTGGTGAGACTTGAGTGAGGTTTATATGCAAGAGGTATATTTGTTGCCATTATTGTGGTCAGTGATGCAAGCAGTGTGTGTGTGTGTGTGTGTGTGTGTGTGTGTGTGTGTGTGTGTGTGTGTGTGTGTGTGTGTGTGTGTGTGTGTGTGTGTGTGTGTGTGTGTGTGTGCATCATTTATGGCCACCGTGTTGCAAGTGCCATCGGAAGGTCAACCAGCCAGTGTGTACATTAGGACACAGTGTAGCCAGATAAGAGTCAACTCGGGGCGGGGCATCAAGACAAGAGGTGATTGGACGAAAAAATTATTACCAGATACATGATGATTGGAGGACTATATCCAAGTAAATGATGATTGGAGGACAGGTGGAATGTGATTGGACAGCAACAGAGCTAGACACAAGATGATTGGAGGAGGACAACATAGCTAGATTGGACGATTACTTTAATAAAATTACTTCTCTCTTTTTTTTCTCCTCCCTACTTCTCCTTCTTTCCTTCCATCCCTCTCTTCAAATCACCTCCTCCTCCTCCTCTCTCTCTCTTTCCTCCCTCCTCCTCCTCCTCTCTCTCTCTCTTTCCTCCCTCCCCTCCCTTCTTCTCCTCCATCCACCAATCTTTCTCTCTCACTGCAGTGTTACCAAAGCATCTTGATACCAGAGGTTTTAGAGTTACCCAACAGTGCATTGGCAACCCTGACAACACTTCGCTACCCTATTGTATATTAATCATTGTAAACATTGGCTACACTGTCTACACCTCACTAATCTAGGCTGTGTACTTAAATCTTACTTTTGTTTTGTATTTAGTGTTTTGTTAATAGGAATGTTAATAGTAGGTGTATTAATAGTTAGAATTGTGAATATGCTATTTATTATCATTATTATTACTATTATTGATCATTATTATTATTACTACTATTATTATCATTATTTATTATTATTTTTATTATTGTTGTATACAGTTATTACCTACATAATCTCAGTAGTAAGGTGTTGTGTTCATCTCATCTCACTTCACCTAACCTCACCTCACCTAACCACAATTTTCAGGTGTTTTCGTCTACTCTAACACCTTCCCGTTAGACTTGGCAAGGGCTGGACTGTGAGGTGGCCTCATTAATTCTGACCCCAGACTCTAAGACTTAACCAAATCTGTGTTAAAATTTACCTTACTTAACTTAAGCTGACTTAATCTAATAGTACCTTAATCCGGTTTAATCTATGACTAGTCTAATCCAAAAAAGAAGTCTTCACAACTTAATCTAACCTAACTTATTACCTAACCTAACTTATCTCTAATCTAACCTAATCTAACCTAATCTAATCTAATCTAACCTAACCTACCCTAACCTACCTAACCTAACTAGTTTCCAGAAATAGGTCTCATTCCGGGTCTGGTTATACCCACTGGATATTTGGCATGCCTCCTTGCTTGTTTGCGTCTGTATCTGGGAAAATGCGTGTGTGCGTGGCTGCGTCGATACCTGCGTGGTTGCTTGAGTGCGTCTGTACTTGCGTCCGTGAATGCTTGCGTCTGTACATGAGTGCTTACTTGAGTGTTTACCTGAGTGGATGTTTGCGTGCGTCTGTACCTGCGTGTTTGCGTGTTTGCCTGCCAGCGAAGCCTCCGTTTAGAAACTCCGTTGCCAGGGTAAAAGGCAACCTAGATTCCTCGCCGCCCTGGCCCTAGGTGAGACCGGTTCTCTAGCCAGACTCTCCGTTACCGAGACAGTGAAGCTGGACTTTAATTAGAGTTATTATAGCGGGTGGCACTAAGGCTGGCCGCTAGTGCCCATTACACATATGAATCTACACAGAACTGCCTTATTACCGAGGCCAGTGGGGGATTGGTTAACCTCGAGGTCAACTGACGAGGATGAATACTCATACGATGGTTAAAGCCAACGATATTGCCCCTGGTGTTAGGATGGTTACAGCCTGGGTTAGTGTTAGGATGGTCACCCACCCACCCACCCCACACCACCCACCCCACCCACCCACACCACCCACCCCACACCCACACCACCCACTCCCTCCGTATATCAACACCCTCTCCATCACCTCCTGTCCTTACCTATCCTATTTATCTCACCTATCCTTAACCTTCCTCTCACCCCTATCCCCCCTCCCCTCCCGGACCTGTGGCTCATGACCTGACCTCCCAAGATGCCGCGTGTGATTGGTCCTTCTCGCGGATTGTATGACCACTGAGGAGTATGATGATAGCGTGTAGAGAGAGAGAGAGAGAGAGATGTATAATGACAAAAAAATACGAATGGAAGAAACTGGATAGGAAGATAGAAAGACAGAACGATAGACAGTAAAGAGACAGAACATAAAGACAGAATGAAGGAAGAATAGGATAGCAGGATATAGGAGGAAGGATGGCTGAAGACAGTGTATCCTGTTTTACATCCTGCCGATAGCGTCACATCACGACTTGGCTATTTTCACCACATCTCTGCCTTTTATTTCGTGATTTGACGTTATTTTGTAATTTTTATTTTTGACAGAATAACGACGTAATTCCATTTTCTATGAGTTACTTCCATAATTTAAGGTTGGGTTATTTATTTTCGTTATTGCTGTTATTTTCATTGTTATTATAGATAATTTTGTTGTAATTTATATCTTATTATTATTATTATTATCATTATTATTATTATATTATTATTGTTGTTGTTATTATAAATTGTTATTATTATTAGTGTTGTTGTTGTTGCAAGTTATTATTATTATTATTATTGTTATTATTATTATTATTATTATTATTATTATTATTATTATTATTATTGTCACGTATGTTATTTTATTCAAGGTTATATTATCTACATAATTATTTAACTGCTTCTCTTCTATCGAATTATGTAAACACCGCTGCAATATATTTTCTTGGTTGCGGCAGTATCTCTATGTGCGTTAGATTAGTCACTGGGTAATGTTAACTGATATAAACACTATTAACAGTCATACATTATAATAACACAAAACATTTTAACATCAACACTATTAACATCTCACTGATAGTAACTAAATACTCCTGTTATGAACCTCTGCAACACCTCTGCAACTCAAACTAACTACTGCAATATATATCAAATGTTGCGTTGAATTTTACGAGTATACATATATATATAAACATTCTATTTTTCCAAGTAAATATTTCTTGCAACATTTTCTTCTATACGTTTAATTTATATTCAGAAATAAATACACCACATCACTTCCTAAACATTCTTCTCAACATTCTACCTCACCGTCAGAAATGTTTACCTCAGTGTTTCTCTCCATCCTACGTTAATATCCTGAGAGAGAAACATTCCTCCTCACGGCATAATCCTATCATCTAGGATTGAATGTGCTTACAACATACATCTGTCACAACATACATCTGTCACAACATACATCTGTCACAACATACATCTGTCACAACATACATCTGTCATAACATCCACCTGTCATATCAAAATTTTTTATAAGTCTTTCAACATCTTCCTCTTACACTATCTTTTATTTAATTTTTAGTCAGTCTGTTGCAACATTCTTCTCTCAGTCTGATGTTGAATGTTTTTATTGCAACATTTTTTTATTATTTTTTTAGCCATTTTTTTAGATTGGTGCAATATCTTTTTCTTTATTTATTATTGAAAATTTATTGCAACATCTGCCTTTATTTTGATGCTATGTTGCAATATCCTAATCTTTATTGCAATAACTTTCATTAAACTCTTTATTTATTTTACAGACAGTTGCAATACGATTCTATCTTTTATTTGACTTGAAACATTATTGCAACATCTACCTATTTACTTTTGTTCATCCTCCCCCACCTTGTTGCAACATTTTAAGTACAGTTCAGTGCTGTAAATTCTCCAGCACACAACAGGTATTAACAATTTATTCATATATGTATAGTAATGTATCAATGACCATTAATAACTCTTATACACGTACAGTAAGTCATAGTGTAAACTTATAACATTAATTATGAGACGTAAATCATCCTGTGTATTAATAATTATAAAACATTACCCCTCCCCCTCTAGTGACCCTTCCCTCACCTGGATAATCAATGTTAATATCGCTCCACCAATCATTATCACTCTTATTAACATAACCAGGTTTACTGAGGTACTTCCTGTTACAACCTCCAGCCGCTTTGATTGTCAGGAAGACTCGTGTCATTGTCTCGTGTACCTTAACAACTGTCGCTTTCAATCATAAGTGCCATCATATAAACAAAACTAGCCTCCTCCCTTTACCCCCTCCCTCCCCTCCCCCTCCTCTCTCCACGACCGCTACCGAGCCTCTCCGCCCCCACCTGGACTGTGTCAATACCGAGTACACATAAACACTGTCAGGTAGACCCGTGTTAGTGTGGTATAAATGTTAGAACACCTGTCGCTTCGGTACGTGAGGAGACGGTTCTTTTGTTGGGAAGAATTTGTGAAAGTTTCTGAGGAGAGAGAGAGGAAGTCTTAGATCAACTTAAGATAATCAATCACTATCTTAATCCGATTTAAACTACCTCTATTTTAACCCAGCCTTACTAAATCTAATCTACCCTTAAGCTAACCTGACTTTACCTAATCATTAGCATCCTAACCCAAACCTAATCTGACCTGCTCCTAACCGTAACCTAACCTACTACTAACCTAACCTACCACTAACCTAACCTACCACTAACCTAACCTACCACTAACCTAACCTACCACTAACCTAACCTACCACTAACCTAACCTACCACTAACCTACCTTTGGCTGAAACATTAACTCTTCCGTCCCGGTTTCGAGTCCAACAATTCAAAATGGTTCGACTCCGGATTCGCTTCTCGTAAATCACGTAAATAATTCTTTTCTAAACGTCACCTTTAAAATGAAAGTTATTTGTATTATGACCTAAGACTAATTTAGAAACCTTTAAGGGATTTTTTTTTATATTTTGTTCCTCGACTTATAATTCTGAATGGGATTTTGGTTGTAATTGTTGATGTAAAAGTTCATTATAAATTTTCTCTGGTTTGGATATCTGTTGATTACTATTATTATTATTATTATTATTTTATTATTATTATCATTATTATACATTCTCTCTTCACCACTTCACCTCATCTCTCACCTCACTTTTCCTCCTCCTCTACACTCAAGTCTCACCTTACCACCTCCTCCCCCCTTAACCTTTCCCCCCTTCTATATTAATCTTCATTACTAAACCATTACGCAAGTTCCATCTTCAATATTATCATTAGCTCTGTCATCTGTTTCCATGATTCTTCTGTATATTTAGGTTTCTCACAGTTTTACGTCCTATGCTCACCTCACGTCGACAAAAATTCTCAGTGTTTATATTTAGTTATAACTTTCACTCGATTCGTAGATGTAGTGAAGATGTTTTTACGGTGGTGGAGGTCGATGGTGAGTCAATGATCTGAATTACGGTATATTAAAATTTATTATTGTTTATGGTAATTATATATATATTCCTGACGATGTATATATATCAAGATAGTGTTTTGGTTAGGTTAGGTTGGGTTAGGTTAAGTTTGTTTTTGAAATGTTTGTAGATATTTCTCGTTTTTTATTCCAAGGCTGTTCGAACTGCCCCGAACTTGGCCATGAGTGTTCCAAACTCGTTCGATATATGATTTTTTTTTTAGCATATTCAGGTATAGTTTTTATTGGGTCTGTATATTTGCACTATGTATGAAGTCCTTTTGAATAGTATTAATAAAACAAAAATATGCAAATTAATTCATGCATAAAAAAATAAACCCACATTTATTTAGGTCGATAGAGTAAGGTACCATTTCATTGCCTGTGTAAGACGTGAGAAAGACACCTAGATTCATTCTGTTGCAACCACCTCCTCTCCCCTTCCCCTCTCCCCCCCCCGCCCTTGACCTCCACCACATCCAAGGACATAGTTCTCAACCGTGCCATGTTACACGTCTACACGCTCCACTCGCCACAAGAACACTTCAGAGCCACAAACAAACCTTTTATAATTTTTTCCCTTTCATATTCTATATTTTTGCTCAAGTCCACAGTGAGATCTGATTACGAATTTGCCCAGCCAGTTCTCAGTCGTCTACAGGAACAAACTGACGCGGGAGAACAAGCAGGGGGCCCCCACGTCACGCCACCACTTGCTCATCCACCCACAACAAACACAGCCAGAGACGTAGCTGTTCCTTATCTCTCTGCTCTTGTAATCCATCAAGAAGCTATAAACACGATCTTTTTTGTTTTGCAACTTCTTCCCCCCCCCCTCGGAGATCTCCCAGCTGATTGTACACTTACCAAGACTCGCCGTAAATAACAGTAACTCCCACCGCCTTAACATCTTCCACGTCGGCTGCCTCGTCACTCCCTCCTCGCCTCAATATACACACACTCCCTCCTCGCAGATATAAATATAAATACAAACACTCACTCATAAACATTTTACCATAAGCCTTGGGGATGTTTTTTTCGCTGAACCCATAGAGCCGTGGCCCCGACCTCTCTCATATATTGGGTTGACGCGCTGCCATAGATAGAGCGACTCCTCGGCCACGATATATGACACAACACCCTTGAAGGAGACACTTGCCTTTGTCCTCACCGTCACCGCAGGACAAGTTAGACCCAGCGTCCCTCAGATGGCAGCGACCTCCTCACCTGGACCCTCCGAGGCATCCAGAGCTCTCAAGAGGCTGGTCAAAACACCGAGCAACCTCTATTTATAGCCAAGACTTCATTACGTATACAGCCTTCTACATCTCGGGGTTCAGAACGACAACGAGACAGAAATCTAAAAGAATTTCCTCTGACGAGAAACACTGCTAATAAGATCGTGTCAACCTGAGGTAATATTTCTGTCATCGTAAGTGTGAATCTCTTGTTGTTGTTTTGGTCATTTTCTGCGGATGATTCCTACGTCTTTATCAACCTTCACCCAAGCTGTGGCAACGCCCCACCTCCACTGAATATAAACTCCTCTTGTTTATTTCAGCGGTACGTAATCAGCGTCAGCTTAAGCTTAGAAGATGACGCCCGAGTCTCCACTAACTCTAAATCAAGCGGCTCTAACACCACCAACAACACTTTCCCAGCGTCTGAAGAGAGCTAAAGTACCTCGCTCATTTGCGCCATCGTCTCGCACCTCAGTACATGAGTAGCTCTAAATGAGAAAATATTACCTGGGGCAGCAGGGCGCGTGGCCACGACTTTGGAAAAGCCTTCTCCTCCTCCATAACAGGGAAGGGACGCCCAAAGACTAGGATGGCAGACGACTGGGCGTTGAAACAAGCCTGGTCATTGCACACACGATGTTGCACTCAAGTGACCTGACTCACTGGGGACAATAGAGCTAAGACGTAAACAAATGGGGGTCAAGTGGAGTCCCCTGGTGGCACTGACGTCCAGTTTATGGCGGGAGACTTGACCAGCTTCTTAAGGCGTGACAAAGTGTTAGGGAGGGAGAGAGAGAAGATTGGGGAGTGTATTCTCTATTGTTCAACAGTGTGACCACAAAATAAACTTATTCACATTATAAAAACAACTACGAGAGAAAGTAAACATCGACAAACAAATATTCAAACACATTGCATATAATTTTCTCCGAGTTTGTCTTCTTCTTCTTCCTCTTTACTTCACATATTTTCCCATTCATCTGTTCTCCCGCTCTCCTCTTCTTCTTGCACCCCGTTCGTTCCTCACCACCCTCTTTTCCTCTTCCTCTTTATCGCACCTTGTCTGTTCCTCTCTCTCTCTCTCCGTTCTTTCTTCCCTCCTATACTCTATCCCTACATCTTATCCTCCCTACTTTGTCCTGTCCTTCCTACACACTTTCCCTCCTTTCCCCTTCCCTCTTTCTTCCCCTCCTCTACCTACCCTCCATCTTTGCATCTCATCTACCCCATCCCTCCCTCCTCTCTCCCACTCACCTACCACCCCTTCCCTCCTCACCCCATCCCCCCCTCCCTCTCCCCACCTCAAGAGTTAAGTTTCAGCATCGCCTTGAGGCCTGTTAACACGTAAGGGAAAAATCCTCGTGCATTGCAAGACTGATTCAGATTACAAGATACGGTTCGCTACTAAGAAATGCTTGAGAAAACGCTCCGCACATGTTAATAGTGAGAGGCTGGCCCGGGGGGAGGGGGGAGAGAGGGGGTTGGGAGGGGAGAGGGAAGGGGGGAGAGGGGAGGGAGGGAGGTGAGAAGAGAAGGAGAAGAGGAAGGAAAGAAGGGAGGGTAGACACTTATTGGTTGGTCCACTCCCTCGTGCTTGCAATGTAAAAACCATTTAATTTCTTTAATTTATTCCCTGCACTACATCACGGCTTCTTGTATGTCAGATGAGGAAAATGTGTCATGTAACTTTAATTTTATCTTCCATGTAAAAATACCAGAGTTTTTTATCCAGTTTTAAATTTCAAAAGTATGCGATTTTTTTTTTCGTTGCCTCACTTAAGATTTCTCTCCTACAAGTTATTTCAGGAATGAGGAAGTTATATCGTTATTTCCTTAGTTATTATAAGGAGTTTTATATACGAATATTTTAAATCAATTCAAAATCAAGTGTTTCAGCTAATTATTTTTCTTAAGTAACAAATAACACAAAATTTTTTAATTCTTACACTTAAAAAAATGATTAATGAAATATATTACTTTTGAATTAAATGCTGAAGTTTGTGACTTAAATAAGTTAAGAATATTCAACTAATTAAAAAAGAAATATCATAATTATTTCCTAAAGGTGAAAAACGGAGCGTGATTATTCCTTAGTTTAGGTTAGGTTAAGTAAAGTCAGGCTCTAGGTTAGGTTAGGTAAAGTCAGGCTCTAGGTTAGGTTAGATAAAGTCAGGCTCTAGGTTAGGTTAGGTTAGGTAAGGCTCTAGGCTCGAAAATCAGTCCGCCTTTAAGGAAGTTTCAATGAGGCGCTCTCAGCTGACTCTGTTAATCCTTACTTAAGATTCATCCAAGTCGACTTCTTAAATCTCTCGAGGTGCAACACCCTATTCATCAGACACGCTCATGAATACGTACACACACACACACACACACACACACAGAGGTAACACGATGCGCCTTTTTTACACACACAGGTAACGTGCTTACAAACACACAAACAGGTACACACACACACACACACACACACACACACACACACACACACACACACAGGTACACCGAACGAGATGATTCTTTAGTATACATCAACATTAATGATAAAACCTCTTATAACTTATTAATTATCTCTCTACCTGTCATTCTTAAGTACTTAGGTGCATTATGATCATTAGAGCCAATTAGCCACACGTTTAATTGGTAATCGCCTCTCACAGAATTGCTTTGGGGGGGCTGGAAATACTTGTGTGTGTGTGTGTATTATTATTATTATTATTATTATTATTATTATTATTATTATTATTATTATTATTGCTATTGTTGTTGTTATTATTGCTGTTGTTGTTGTTATTATTGTTGTTGTTGTTGTTATTATTGTTTTGTCGTTGTTGTTATTATTGTTGTTGTTGTTGTTATTATTAGACGCTACAGGTAACACAGGTACACCTCCCTTGCCTTCAATCACGCTAATTAGAACTCTTGGCTGTCTTCCTTACCTGTTGCTGTCTTTGTCTGTCTACGTCTGTCTTCATTCTTCTGTCTCTTACTCCCTCGTGTCTGTCTATCTGTCTACTGATCCTATGTCTAGAGTCTCTCATAAGAATTATTTCGCTAAGTTAATAATAAATTGGTTTGTATTAGTCATCGTACTCAAGGGGCTGCTTAATTGTACTCAGTGGTAATTAATATCGTACTCAAGAAATTAAGTCATCGTACTCAAGGAATTATGTCGTCGTATTCAATAAAATCATTGAAGACATTGTACTCAATAAAAATAATCGTACTCAAGAAATTAAGTCACAGCAGACAAGAAATTAAGTCACCGTACTCGGTAAATTACGTCAACGTACTAAGGAAATTAAATTACCGTACTCAGTAAATCAAGTCATCATATTCAGTAAATCAAGTCACCGTACTCAGTAGATTAAGTCACCGTACTCTGGAAATTAGATCATCGCACTCTGGGAATTACGAGAAGAAAAAACAGTCACCTTACTACTAGTGTTTACCGTAATCAACTTCCTTGTATACAATGTTTACTTTCTTCCCTAATGGTCCCTGATATACCCTCGGGGCACCCTTAGTCCACCCAGCTGTGAACAAGTGCCTGGATTTATAGTCATGGTCGTTCAAGAGGTCGAGTGCAAGCCTTCTGTACCAAACAATGGCTTTTAATGTTTAGTTGTGTCCATACTGCTAGGTTTGGTTAGGTTAGGTGTGGTTAGGTTAGGTTAGGTTTTCATACACGTTGAAACTTTCATTTCTTTGACTACATGAAACACCCACGGATTAGTTTCACCACAAATTTTTACTCGTGTCATTTATTTACCAAATTCCCTACCAAACGGAGTATTTACACAAGAAATGATTATCATATCAGAACTCACTGATGAAAATATAGTAAAACAAATAAACATTAAAAGAAATAAAGCTTCGGCGGGTTAGTCGTCAATATTAACCAAAAATCTTAACACTGTGTCAAATTTCAAGGCTTGGATTAAATTTTCCTGACCCAAAACGAGATGAGAAACATACTCAATTACCTTATTTGAAGTATGTGAGTAACCAGTATCAAAACACAACTCAGCTCCAACTCATTCGATTCGGTCCCCCCAATAGGCCAGGTCTCGAATAGCGCTCCGGTACTGCTTCACTCTGGGGATTCGTTCTTCCTGGTTTGTCGTCAGCCTTCTTTGTGAACCCCGACCCAGCGTTGTAAATACCCGTAGGTCGATAGGGTATAGTTCCTCACTTCAGGATCAATAGAACAGAAGGACTGGTACCGTCACGCCCGTCAAGAAGCCATACAGTACTGTCCTACACGACCACAAGACAGAAGGAGAGGACCGTCCGTTCTCACACAGGGAGGTTCTACTACTGACTGACACCACCACCAGCAGGCCATCTACACCTCGTCGTCTCGTTAGCATTATTATTACGCAAAGCACAACAATAATGATCACTTCGGTGCTTTGAATAGCCGATTAATTGCAAATACATGAGATTATATATATTCCTCGTTCAATTGTGTCTTACCATTGTAACCATATTTTAAATATATCTAATTAATTAGTGTATTTCTGTTCTTGGCAGTGTTAAATTTTTTGTCGTTATACCTTTTTCGATTTTTTTTTAGTTTTATCCAATGACTTCTATTGT
This sequence comes from Homarus americanus, assembly GCF_018991925.1. Lineage (NCBI taxonomy): Eukaryota > Metazoa > Arthropoda > Malacostraca > Decapoda > Nephropidae > Homarus > Homarus americanus. The sequence goes on from NW_024740134.1 coordinate 140,775, forward strand.
GTGTTAATATTACAATTTATACTGAGACTTTATCGTATGGGAACACACACACACACACACACACACTTAACCATTACATTATATTCATTATAGCGAAATAACTAAAAGTCCCCCCCCCCGAAATTCTTAAAGTTTTTTCGACCTTCAGAAATCGCTCATCAGTGAAGATTATTTCTGAGTTGAAACCATTGTGAGAGATGACTCGAATTCCCGATGAAGAGGTTGTGAGGCCAGATGGAGCAGCCAGGTGTGTCGAGGGCTCAGGTTACTGCCTCCTTCAGGTCATGATTCAAGTAACAACTCTTAACTTAACACTCCACCCCCAGGAAGGTATTACGAGGTAGAACTTGAATTACCCTTGAGTTGAACCTTCTATCTTTGACTTATGGCTCTAGGTTAAGTGTCTCGGGTATATATGAAAATATATGTAAACATTGTATCTGTCTCTGTGTTATGCTGCCGACACACAGGTTAATGACCAGGTAGCTTGATGGGTACACACCGCCATGAATATATATATATGTGTGTGACTTCAACCATCTGCCTGACACAAGACCCTCACTCAAGAATGTATTTTATCTAAAGGTTTAAAATCTGTAGGAGTTATTTGAAAGCACAGACACTTAACAAAATTCCTCACAAGCACAAGCACAGATTTAAATGATATATTATCTGTAGGTACAGTTATTTGTCCTGTTAACTCACTCACCTCTGTACACTGTAATGTCTATATACACTTGAGGTTAATCCAGGCTTTAATTTCCTTACTATTAACTGAGGTAACGAAAATAGATCTTCCTGTACCTCCTGAAACCCTGAGGCGACACCTGTGATAATTAACTATCTCTCTTGTACAGGTAAAACTTATCTCCCACAGAAATAGGTAACTTATCTCTACTGGTCAATTATCTCCTCAGGTAACTTATTTCCCACACAGAGATATAAATATTTCTCAGAGATTAATTAGTGGATGTTTCTGTCTCAGCTATTAATCAGGAAGCGACTGAATATTAATTGTTTAAAAGGCCAAGAGCGATTGAAAGACCGACTTGCTATTTGCATGACTGTGGGTCCGCCCTCTCTCTCACCCTCCCTCTCACCCTCCCTCTCACCCTCCCTCCCTCCATCCACCTTCCCTTTACTCCCCTCTTCCCCCTTCCCTCTCCCCTTATTCCTCTCTTCCTCCCTCCCTCTCCTCCCTACTCATCCCTCTCCTCCTTTCCTCCTTCTCCCCCACCTCCTTCCTCCCTCCCTCCCACCTTCGTCCCTGCCTACCTCCTACCTGGGAACACGGGAGGCGGCCGTCACCTCCATCTCATTAGTGGAGAACTATCAGGTATTCACTTAACGGTGAATTGCTTGTCCACCTCTCACTTGAGTGCTTGTGGCCGAGGAGAGAGAGAGAGAGAGAGAGAGAGAGAGAGAGAGAGAGAGAGAGAGAGAGAGTACCGCTTCTCCAGGTAAGAGAGTCGCACCTTGGCTAATCAACACTTACATCAGGCCGCCAAAACACATAAACCTCTTGATTCTTTTAATAGATGCAAAACACAACACTTGAGGCTCCAGTGTTTTGTTTCCTCTCGAGTTTATATTATGATGGTCGAGGATGACTTAACGAGGGGTAGGAGGTAATTAGGAGTGTGTTAAGTTTTTATTAAGTCATGTTGGCAGGTAACTCTTAAAGGTATTTTGCTCTAGAATTAAGACCTAGTGAACGGCGCTTAATAACCCTGGTAGTTTAATCACCTGAAACAACAACAACAACAACGACAACAATATCAACAACAACAATAATAACAACAAAAACATCAACAACAACAACAATAACAACAACAACAACAACAATAATAACAACAACAAAATCAACAACAATAATAATAACAAAAACATCAACAACAACAACAATAATAACAACAACAACAACAATAACAACAACAAAAACATCAACAACAATAATAATAACAAAAACATCAACAACAACAACAAACACCTGACCAACGTAAATAAACTAACCCTTATAAATTTATTGTTTTCTTAATATAATAACCTGAACATAACTTTATTTCTTCTAATTAAAACATTAAGACGACCAACACTAATATGAACAACTTGTTTTTATATAATCAAACCAGACAAAAAAAAAAATTTACACAATCCACTTACAAAAACGATGACCAACAAGAAGTTTAATAGGTCTTAAGTACCATCATTAAAAGTCTTATAAAATTAACGATTATTATACCACTACGAATGGAAGAATAAAATACAAAATGAAATATGATAAACTTGTTCCTCTGCTATAACATTGTCACTAAAATACTACAAAGGTAACTTAATATTTCGAGGTGTATTTCCATTCTGTTGATAGCTAGGGGGGGAGGGAGGTTCTTTATATCCCTGACTCATTATGCGTCTCCCACTACACATTATAGACAGTGCTAGTAATTAAGGGAGCGTTAAGTGATGGAGTGTAAGCCCATTAACTATACCTGGTAATTAAGAGGTAATGAAAGAGATTATTATTGAGCATGAGATGGAACCCTCTACCTCTACCTCCTCCACCTGTCATCCCCCAACCCTAACCTTTCTTTTTCCCCTTTACCTCTCCCCCAGCCTCCCCCTCCCCTTACCTCCCCCCCATCCCCTTTACTTACCTGCATGACAAATATTACAACATGACGAGTCTTTTAGCTAGGTGGACAAATACCTTTTTTTTATGAAGTGTAACATGCAAGGTATCTACACCTGGCGCTCTTAATTAACTATTCTACCACTGACTACCTGAGGGAATTGATGTCGTGTGAATGATGATAATGATGATGATGATAATGTTTATGAATAAAGATCACCAGCTAAATTAAGTGTACAGCAAGGTTCGTATGTGCTGGGAATGACTATGTCTATACAGGTAACATGGCTTGTATAAGAATAGCGAGGTAGTGTGTAGGTGTGCCCAGGTGATTTAATTAATGCATGAGAGGAGGGATGTGGTTATATAATGAGATCATTCTTCTGTGATCATTATAGGAGTTATTAAAGTGGATGTATGATGATTATTGTTTTGTCGTTTATTAAGGAGAGTTAGTCGAGGTTAGGTTAGGTTAGGTTAGGTTGATTAAATGTTGTGGTGGTGGATCTGATCTTTGTATTCCTCTTAAAAGAAAAACAAAGAGAGAGAAAATTGTATTCATTAACTCGAGCTGAAGACAAACTATCAAACGTAATTGAATACACACGTTGAACCTTCCAGTATTTGTGGGGAGCGTGTGTGTGTGTGTGTATCAATGCTTATTCAAATGAGCGTCTCTCTCTCTCTCTCTCTCTCTCTCTCTCTCTCTCTCTCTCTCTCTCTCTCTCTCTCTATAATCCTCTCTCTCTTCCTCCCACCATACTACCCCACCTCCTTCCCTCTCTTACTTCTACCCACCCCTCCTTCCCTCTCTCTCCTACCCACCTCCTTCCCCTCTCTCTCTTCTACCCACCCTCCTTCCTCTCTCTCCCCACCCACCCTCCTTCCCTCTCTCTCTACCCACCTCCTTCTCTCTCTCTCCTACCCACCCTCCTTCCCTCTCTCTCTCCCACCCCACCCTTCCCTCCCCTTCTCTTATAATGTCAACAGTTCACGAGGAGGATGATAAATGTCGTTTCTGGTCTTATCGCTTCTTCTTCAGCACTCATGACCATAACAACTCCCCCCTCCCCCCCCAACCCCCGCCACAGAGCTCCAGACGTACACCGTGGAATTAGAGTTTCTGTTTAAGACTTGAAACAAAAAGCTCATACAGATTTACCTCCCAACTCACATGAAGTTTAACCACCCTAGAGCTAACCTAACCTAATTCCACAGGCATCGTTAGGGTATTTAATCACCAGGTGAACCAAAACAAAATGGGGATTAATCTTCAGGTGATCCTCCTCCTCCTCCCAGGAAAAATTATATAACTCATACTTTTGTTGGATGAAAAACCATGATCATGTGACGGTGTGATTGTTACCTGGACTACGACTAATTAAGCGTCATTACAGGTACTTCTACACATTATCATACGCTCCGCTAGTTAAAACAATTATCCTATACTTCTTCAGGTAATTTCACAAGTTTCTGTTATGTGTGTAAATGAATTTGAAAAATGTTAATACCTTTTTCTTCCCGTGTTATAAAAACCAGCGAGTGAAATAATGAACTTTTAAAAATGAAACAGCAACTTTTCTTTGACCATTGCATGAGGAAGGGGAAAAAAAAAAGTTAACACGCATATGGAAATTAAGGTGTGGTATATTTTTTTGTGACTTTCCTTCCCTTAGTAAATTTACACTCAGCACCACGCAAGATGTCAGGATGTTACAGCTAGGGGGGAGGAGGAGGAGAGAAGCGTGTCTTGTTCTCATTATAACACAAAATGCTTCAAGCTCCAACGCGTCTTCCAAATTAGATCAGTTGCTTCAGCATAATCAACGACCTGAGAGACAAGTGAACGTGTTTCCCCACTTACACACACACACACGTACACACACACACACACACACACACACACACACACACTCACACACACACACACACAACTATCTCCAAAATGTACTCAAACCACATTATCTCTCAACGTGTACGAGTCCTGTTGAGAGACAATAAGAGACTTGGTTCAGGTAAGGTGTAAAACTTAAGGACGTCTCATGAATCGCTTAACACCGTTGGCCGAAGAGTAAACAAAAACTAGGCTTGAAGTTAGTGGCCAGCACGAATCCTAACACCGACCTTTCCAATCCAGAACTTTCCAGCACAGTTTAGCCCAGACCTTTCCAGCCCCAGTCCAGCACAGTCCAGTTCAGACCTTCCCTTCCCAGCCCAGCCCAGCCCAGCCCAGCCCAGCCCAGCCAGCCCAGATAATTCCAGTACAGTCCAGCAGATCTTCCCAATCACGCACCTTCTCCTCCTCTCTCTCTCTCTCTCTCTACGACGCCGCCATCACCTCCCATCTCTCTCTCCTTCGGCCCCTTAAAGTCTTCCTTCCTCCTATTTCAATTCCCCGTTATCAAATGTGGGCTTCAAATATTTGGCCTGTTCATTATAGTTCATTATTCTTATCCTCGCCTCAACCAGACTGTATAATGCTCGGGTTCTTCCAGCCTAGAGAGAGAGAGAGAGAGAGAGAGAGAGAGAGAGAGAGAGAGAGAGAGAGAGAGAGAGATGCACATCGGAGAGTGGGGCGGGCAGACGGGCAGACGGGAAGAGATGCGGGCAGAGGGGACGATCTTGAAACACCATCATCCTTCATTACAACTGAGCGCTCCATTTCCTCCCCCTCTTCCCCCCTCCCCCTTGAGACGGTTCCCCCTTATTTTACATCTTAATTGACTTTATCTCGACTGAATATAACTCTAGGGTCTATATAAGGTAGGAGGACCCTTTTTGTTGCTATCTCTCTCTCTCTACTTGGACACTGATGGACCTCGGGTAACAGTTCCGAGGCAGGGGGAAGGTGTGTAGGGTAAAGTAATTGTCCGCTACATATGACTACACCTGAACTAGTAAACCAGATCCAAGGTTTATTGCTAATATGGTGGACTGTTACAAGGACACTAGGAACTGGTATTTGTATTACGATTAAAATTAACAGATTACTTTACAGTCACATGGTTAGTTTTATATGGTTACAGATTATATTACAGTCACGTAACGGCAAGTTGATAGATACGATTACATAGATATAAATCATTTTGATTACAATTAAGATTATGATTCCATTACATTCATAATCAATTACAGAGTTTTATTTCACGGTAACAGGTGATATTGTAATTAAGGTGGGCGTTGACGTGTTACCCAGATAATGAGATACAGGTAAGATACAGCGGGTTACAGCATAGTGTGAATTATAACCCCAATCATATTTTACTTTTTCAGTGTAACGAACAATACTGTAATTTTATAGTGTATGTTCCCGCGTTACAATACTGAGGAGGGAGGAGGGGAGGTTAATCTTGTATCTTTATGTAATGAGATACAGGCAGATTACATCCATTTATGTATTATGACAACTAAATTACATCCTTGTGTGAAATATGACACCATCTACCATCACTGTAACACACACTATCAAGTTTATGGTGAATATTCTCGCCTTTACACAACACTATGAAATGAGATCTTTGTTTTTAAAGGTATCAGATCCAGGTAAGTTAATCTCTCCCATTAATTATGACAACATTGGGGTATTTCACCTTCACACCGAGGCGAGTGAGATTGTCTGGTCGTAAACACGGGAGAGAGAGAGAGAGAGAGGGTTGGCACACTCGTTAAGGTGATGTTAGATGGTTTAGTGTTAGTATTACAAGCTATTAACGAGAGCTGTTAATGACTACATGGGGGAGTAATCCTCTGCTAAATGCTGCCATTAACGATCAGGACTTGACACGTTTTATTATTTCTGGCTATTATTGGGAGATGAGGTGAGAAATAAGAGTGAGGATTTTGTTTTGTCTCTCTCCCTCTCTCTCCGTCTCATTAGTTCTTTTCTCTCTATTTTCGTCTCTCTCTCTCTCTCTCTCTCTCTCTCTCTCTCTCTCTCTCTCTCTCTCTCTCTCGCTCTCTCTCTCTCTCTCTCTCTCTCTCCCATTGGCTATCGATGTCTTTCCCTCTCTCTCATTTTCTCTTTCCAATCCTCTCTCCTTTTATAACTTCTCCTTCCTTCTATTCCTCACTCCTTCCTTTCCCTCCTCCCTTACTCCACCCCCTCCTCCTCTCCCCCTTCTCTCCCCTTCCTTCTCCTCCCCAACGGTACTCAGCCACTCTCTCTCTCTCTCTCTCTCTCTCTCTCTCTCTCTCTCTCCTCTCTCACACAACACATTGGGTGAGGGAAAAAAAAAAAGGTGCAGCAGGTCTCATCTTACAGGCCTGTGTAACCTGCAGCAATGAAGCCAGCCACCCACCCACCCACCGGCCCACCCATCCACCGACCCACCGACCAGACAGCCAAGAGAGGGAGGGACCTTACACCCACCCAGCTGTCTTCCTGAAACACGCCCATCACCACCACCATCACCACCACCATCACCATCACCACCACCATCTACCCTACCAGCTCCATCACCACCATAAGAAGGAAGGAAGGAAGGAAGGAAGGAAGGAAGGAAATGGTGGATAAAATCAGAGTAATTAACAGAGGAAGAAGCAAATGAGAACTTTAAGTGAGTCATTCTTCTTGGAATTCTGTAACAATCAGTTGAGTGGGGGCTGCCTCGAGGGGGTGGGAGGGGCTGGTTGAGTGGGAGGGACTACCTCGATGGGTGAGATGGAGAGGTCGAATGAGGTTGCTTCTTGAAGGGGAGGAATGAGCTGGTCCTGCCTCGAGGGGTGGGAGAACACACTGACAGGTACAAAGTGCAGGAAGAAACGACGTTATCAATTTAGGGTGGTCAAGTCTCTCCCCTCTCTCTCCTCCCCACTCCCCCTCTCTCTCCTCCTCCTCTCCCCCTTCTCCCATTACCCCTCCTTCACCCCGACTTTCCTCATTCTCCCATCTTTCACCCCACCACCCCGTCACCCCGTCACCCCCTAATGCCATCTCACTGTACAGTCGCGGGTCACAGGGGGTGGAGTAGTGACGTCACAGGGGAAGGAGGTGGCTGTGAGAACTATGACGTCACGGTGGGCAGGTCAGAAGCAAGGTTAGGTTAGGTCAACAGGTGGGAGTGTCTTTTTTTTTCTTCTCCTCCTCCTCCTCCACCTCCTCTTCCTCTCCTACCGCTCCTCCACCACCTCCCCACCACTATCACCAACACCATCTCCTGCTCCACCACTACCTGCTCTTGCCCTAACACCCTTATATTCCTACCTATAGTACAGACTGGCAGGGCAAGGGAAGGGCAGGGCAGGGCAGGACAAAGCAGGCCAGGGCAAAGCAGAGCACAGCAGGGCAAGGCAGGGCAAGACAGGGCAGGGCAGGGCAGGGGAGGGCAGGGTAGGTGTTGATCCGTTTCCTAACATGAAGCAGGTTACCTCACTTCACCTGGTAGGATGTCTTGCACACCGGCGGCTTGTTCTACCATCATGCAAGAACACCTGATTATATTCTAAGTTTATTGCCTAATATACACGAGGGAGGGGGGGGAGAGAGTCCTGTTTTTAAGACACTAACTCGGGAACCTTAAGTGTGTGAAGGGAATTGAATCTCACTGTTGTTGTAGTGGTTGTTGTTGTGTGGTGGTGGTGGTGGTGGTAGTGTGGTTGTTGTTGTTGTTTTGGTTGTTGTTGTTGTTGTTTATGTCGTTGTTGTTGTTTTTTGGTATTATTATTATTATTATTATTACTGCTATAACACTAAAAGCTTAACATTCTAATTCCTCCATTACAACTACCTAACTTTGCCTCTTGTGTAATATAATCCGGAATATCAGTGAGTATTATCGCCTTTCCTAATCAATACGCTCTGTTGACTGTGTTTATTTTCCTTTGGGTTTTTATGGTTTCGTGTGTGTGTGTGTGTGTGTGTGTGTGTGTGTGTGTGTGTGTGTGTGTGTGTGTGTGTGTGTGTGACGCTTGGCCGGGAGTTTAAATATAGGATAGTTGCTCAGGTGGGCCTAGAGAGAGGACGAAGTGGAGGGAAGAAGAGGGAAGGACGAAGTGGAAGAAGAATGGTGGATAGGGAAGGACAAAGGAATGGGATGGAAGAGAAGGAGATTCAGGTGTGTTGTATTATTATAGTTGCTTATACACACACACACACACACACACACACACACACACACACACACACACACACACACACTTGAACTCACAAATCCCATTCAGAATTATCCTCAGTTTCTCCCTAAAAGGTCAGAGAGCTGTTACGTTACGCCTCACCTCACAAGCCACGCCCCCGCTCTTGACGTCATGCTTGAGCTCACATACCACGCCTACGCTCTGACGTCATGGCAAGGCTCACAAGACACGTTCACTCATAATAATACTCACATGTGACGTCACGCCTGGGTTTACATGCCACACCTATATTGTAACGTAACACCTGGGATTAAAAACCACCCCTATAACAATACGTCACAGTTGACCTATTAAGCCACGCCCACAACAATACGTCACACTTGACCTCCTAAGCCACGCCCACAGTTTCTTTGCCAGACAGCGAAAGGACAAACTTTTGCCTCTCACCTGCCGGGAGACACTACCAGGGCGAGGTCACACTGTGTACACTGAGGTCACACTGTGTACACTAGGGTCACACTGTGTACACTGAGGTGACACTGTGTGCACTGACGTCACACTGTGTACACTGAGGTCACACTGTGTACACTGAGGTCACACTGTGTACACTGAGGTCACACTGAGGTCACACTGTGTACACTGAGGTCACACTGAGGTCACACTGTGTACACTGAGGTCACACTGTGTACACTGAGGTCACACTGAGGTCACACTGTGTACACTGAGGTCACACTGTGTACACTGAGGTCACACTGAGGTTACACTGTGTACACTGAGGTCACACTGTGTACACTGAGGTCACACTGAGGTCACACTATGTATGCTTAAGTGACACTCACAGCTTACAGAAATTCGAAGCCCAAAACTGTTCATAATGACTCAAACTCTTCAACTCTCTCGATCCTCTATGTTACCTGTAGGAGAAACAGACTCCAGAAACTCTAATGGTGATCCAATTCTTAATTAAAAACCAATAAACATTTCTCTTGATCATCTACACATTCCTGGAAGTTTCAGATAGAGAATTAAACTCCCCCTCAACACCCAAACGACTCGTAAGACACCTCCCTCTCTTACCTCCATCCTTCAATCCTACTAATATAACCCCAGAAAACCTCTCCTTCCCTCTCTCATTCCCCCCTTCCCCCAATTTAACCCCAGTAAACCTCTCCAGTAAGGTGATCCAACTGTCTTCCCCTCCGTCACCCCCCCCCCCACACACCGTCTTGAGGAGCATCACCGGCCGTGGTTGTCCCTCACCCTGCTAGTAGCTAATGTTGACACTGGAACCCAGCCATGAAATAACATTGACACAACTCACCCGGGGGAGAGTCCTTGCCAAGACACAGTCACATGTGTTGCCTCTATGCATTAGGGTTGGGGTGAGGTGGGAGGGGGTGAGGTGGGGCAGGAGTGGGCAGGGTGAGGTGGGGTGGTGGGGTGGAGTGGGAGTAGGGAAGGAGGTGGGAAGGCTAGGAGGTGGAGTGGCGAGGAGGTCGGGGAGGAGTTGGAGTAGTAGGGAGGAAGATAGTGAGAGAGGAGGAGTAGACAGAAAAATGGAGTGGGTTTGAGAAGGTGGAGAGAAAGGTAGAGAGGGAGAGGGATGGAAAGGGGAGGAGAAGAGGAAATGGAGAAGTAGGAAAAATATGTTAGAGAATCAGAGCACGAGGAGAGAGATACCAAGAAAATAGAACAAAAGAAAAAAAAGAGACAAGATGGAACAAAAATAATCATCCATCATTACAATTATTTATTTAAACACAGATAACCAACACGACTGTGTTTAATGATCTTAAGGTGGTTATCTATACCGTGGGAGCCGTGGGCACGGAGGGAGATGGTGGGCAGTGGGCACAGGTAAGAGTTAATAAGGGAAAGGAAGGTGTAGTCTTGTCAAGTACAGTTCAGGTCAGGTCAGTTTTGTTCAGGTCTGTTTAGTCTAACTCAGGGGGTCACTGAATGCCATCATCTACCTACAAGAGATTGTGAACGAGTCAAGAGCATTTTTTTGGAGGGACTGATGAGAAATGTTCGAGTGTTTTTAATAATAATAATAATAATAATAATAATAATAATAATAATAATAATAATAATAATAATAATAATAATAATAATAATAATAATAATAATAATAATAATAATAATAATAATAATAATAATAATAATAAATAATAAATAATAATAATAATAAAACACAAAAAAATGGGGTGAATCTTAAGTGTAGACCAGCACGTGAGAGGACAAGAAGCAGTGGCCCATGACAGCTGATGCTTGAGTGCTTACTTAATCCCGTATACTAAGACACGCCTGAGGGACGTCTCACTCGAGTGACAGCACCAGCGACCCGCCACAGACAGAGGCTTTTGTTGTGTTGGGGTAAAAGTCTGGAAGATGTGAATGACTGACTCTTCTGGACTCTGTTGGAGGGGGAGGTGAGGAGGAGGTAGGAGTGAGGTGGTAGAGGAGGAGGGGTGCTGGATGAGAGGGAAGGAGGTGGGAGGGGAGGGGGCAAGAGGGTGGAGGAGGAGAAGAGAAGGAAGACGAGAAGTAGGAGGAGGAAGAAGAGGAATACAGGAGGCAGTGAGAGTAGGTGACACAGACGTTGACAGTGACACTTCTGATCGTGACAATGAAGTTCTTAAAGGTGACAGTGACAGTTTGACAAGTGGTGATAGTGACATATCTATCATCAATGGTAAGAGTGATGGCAGCGGTGACAATGATAACATATGACAATGGTGACAGATGGCAGTATAGACGTGAAAGAAAAATGACAGTAGTGACAGCCGGGTGAGTGGGTATGGATGGGCATGGGTGAGTGGGTATGGGGGCCGCTGGCATGGGTGAGACTCGTGTACCTTTCATCTCGAGTCATTAATGCAAACACACCTCAACTTGCAACGCCGAGGCTGGAATAACAACTGAGGAGTTTGGAGAGAGAGAGAGCTGGGGAGAGCTGGGGAAGGAGAGAGAGAGAGTAACGGCCGAACACAGGAGGTAATTTAAGATATCACACAAAAAAGTGGGAGGTACGCACTCGCTTCACCCTTTAGCGGGATGCTGGTATCTTCTCGGTGACACCTGTCTCCCTGCGTCCACCTGGCCCTGGAGATGATCACGTCACTTATACTGACGTCAACTGATAGGTAGCCTCGAAATATACAAACCAGACAATTAATCGGTGGTTAGCCAAGGTGTAAAGTCAGTCCTTACCCCCTAACACATTTTAGAAACAGAAAGAAATTTGTTTTTAAAGTTATTTATCCAAGCTAAAGTGTTCAGGGTAAAGCGTTGACTTTACACCTTGGCTGACCACCGATTAATTGTCTGGTTTGTGTGTTTCGGGAGGTGGGGGAAGGGATGGACCCAGGGAAGTTGCCAGTTAAAAATTGCGAGGCTGCCAATCTGTGTGGCTTATAAGTGGACTATACCTGGAGAAGCTGTCAGTCACTTGTGGCATGGGTGACACCTGCCACCTCTCTAGTCATCTCATCTTCAGCTCCGGACGAAGAAGATGACCCACTCTCAGTATCAGCGCCTGGAGTATCGCTGGGGTAGGGTGTCACTCCTTAAGTTTCATGGTCGTAATGAAAAATTTCATGCTCATTGTGAAGCCGATCATTTGGAATCCTTGAAGCGACGATAAAACTGCCCATCAATGTTGGTGTACCGAGTAATGACACGTTTCCCGGCTAGACTTTAATGCATACAGATCTCTTCATTACTGAAAGATGAAGATTTACCAGAATGTTTAAGGTTCGTATAATTTCATGCACACCCCTCGTCCTTCCCTCTCCTCCGAACACTCTCTTCTACTCTTCCTACTTTGCCTCCTCCCTGTTTTTTCATCTTTCACTTGATTCTTCTTTACTTTATTTTGCCTTGTATGAAGCAAAATATATCCTTATATTTTTTTCTCTTTTGTTGTGACTTAATTGATTACTGTATTATGTTACTGTTGAGAGTCTTAGCTTGTTGTTGAAGCTGATGTACAGTTTTAAGAGTTGATAATTTATTACCTTTTGCTTCCACTTTCATCACAATGGTTGTAAGTTTTTCTCGTCTATTCAGTTCCTCCTTTTCTAAAACTTTCATTAAAACCAGCAATACCTCATTCTTCTTCTGACTACATAGGATACTTGAAAGTCCTTTGCCATCCTTCACCTTCTCCCACCACACCACACCACACCACACCACACCATACCACTCATCCTCCCCTACTTCTTAACTTCCTAATCCACTTGAATTCTCAGATTCGGTTTCTCTTGATAAGACATTCTTCTCATCCAGTTGACCTGACCTGACCTTTGGCCACTCTCTCAACCTCCCAGAAGATGCAAGAGGCCGCGTCTATCACGACCCCCTTCCTCCCCCCCTTCAGGAGAGACCGAGATACTGTCACTACGACCCTGCCCTCCACGCGCCGAGTGCAAGTTTCCATGAAATTGCAAAAGTCAACAGCAAAGGGTAAGCGTGGAGTGTGGCTGGTCCGAGCTCCCTAGTGCGTGACGGCCGGTGCTGGAGACTTCAACATGATTTACGTAGTGATCCAGCGGCAGCTCTGAGCGCAGTCGAACGGAACACCCTCCTCCCCCTCCCAACCCCGTTATTTCGTTACTTTCCTTAACCTCTACCTTCGTTAATATCACATTACTGACCATTATCTATCAACCATTTCACCTCCTGGTTGCCGAAGACATCATCACCAACACGGACCATAAACAAAGACACACGATTCAAGAAATAAATATTCCTTCGGGAGGTTGAGGGGGAGTTTCTTCAGCGAATAATCTGGAGATGCTATTAGTACCGGGTAGCAGTGATGGATGTGTCGGTAGTAATGTGGGGAGGCTGCAAATATAGCGCTACACCCTTAAAACAGACAGAGAAAGAACAAAAGAAAGATTTCCACTCGATGTAAGTATGCTGGAAGAGGTTTATTACTGACACACCAAAGAGCATCGTAGGCGTTTGTGACGGAGGTTAGTGGAGGAGCCGAATAGGGAGTCGTGGGGATTGTAGGGGAGGTGGATTGGATGGTTTTAGGAAGAATTGAGTGTATAAGTCGAGGAGGAAGTCGTAGGGAGGCAGTGAGGGGGTCGTGGGGAGAAAAAGAGGGTCGTGGGGAGACAAAGAGGGTCGTGGGGAGACAAAAAGGGTCGTGGGGAGGCAGGGAAGGGGTCGTGGGGAAGAAGTGAAAGTGGGATGTGGGAATCAGTAAGAGGTGAGTAGTGGGGAGCTAAAAAGAAGGTCGTGGGGAGACAAAGAAATAAGATCATAGAAAGAGGTCGAATGCTTTCCCGTAGAAGAGGTCGAACTTGGGGCTTTAAGGTCAATTATTTTGGGGCTGAGGTCGAGTATCTTCCAGTATGGGAGGTCGAGTAAGGGGGTGGGAGTGTTTAAGGGTAGTGGGTGGTGGGCGGTGGGTGGTGGGTTGTGGGTGGTGGGTGGTAGCATCATCAATAAAGGTAGATGGAGATGATGGGAAAAAATATGTTTGTTGTCATGCTTGCAGCGTTCACAGCAGGGTGAGGAAGGAGAATAACACAAACACCAAATTTATCATTCACTGTTTTGCATATTACATCATACTCACTCGTGTCTTCCGTGAGTCAAAATTATAGAAGACGAAGAAGATGATGATGAGAAGAAAAGAGAAAGAAGATAAAGAAGGAAAAGGGGAAGGGGAAGAAAGGCAACAACAATAATAATAATAACAACAAAAACAACTAAAAGAAGAAAAATACACAAAAGCGGAAGAAATGAACAAGAAAAAAAGATGAATAAGAAATAAAAGAACAAAAATAACAAATAAAAAACACAAATAAAAGAACAAAAAAGAACAAATGAAAAACAAAAAAGAACAAATAAAAAAAGTAAAAAAATGATCAAAATACAAATCACAACCACACAACATAAATATTAATAATAAAAAAAACATCAATTATAATCGATACTACCAATTACCTTTCATCAAAACGACCCATAAAAGGTAATGAATAATTTACTTCAATATTTGCGTATCGACCACTTCCATGGACCTTACCTGCGTGGGGGGGGGTGTAGGTGGGGGTGTGGAGGTGTGGGGTGTGGAAATTGGGTGGGGGGGGGTGAGACTCAAACACATGAACTCTGGGATAGTGTTGAACCTCACCTAACCTAACCTAACCTAACCTACTCCCACCATAACCAAAATTACGAGGAGGAGGAAGAAGAAGAAGAATAAGAACAGAAGAAGAAAAAATGGAGGAGGAGGAAGAGGATAATGAAACCACACACACACACAGACACACACACACACACACACACAAACACACACACACAGTCACCCTTGAGGTACACACAAACATGGAAACGAGACGGCATTATGTTTACACTTCACTTCTCACAGCGTAAATGACGTCACCTTGTTTACTGTTTAGTTTGGCATCCTCCGAGTGACATTAAACAGATACACGAAGGATTAAATGTGCGAATAACAATTGAATATACGAAAGAGTGAATTATATCAACAAACATACATATACACACACATTCACATACAAACAATTACACATACACACATACACACACACACACAATCTCCCCCCCCCCACATTCGTCTAAGATATAAATTTACACACGCTCAAGACTCACAGAGATACACTGGGGTCAAGGGTCGAGGCAGCATGGGGCGCTAATGACCGTGGGGACAATTTTTTTTTTCTCTCTCTCTCTCCTCTCAAGAGTTTGTTGTGTAGAAAAACCTGTTGTGTCGACTAGCTGGTGGTGGAGGATCCGTGAGAGGTTCGGGAAAGACCACCGGACGCTCCCAGATCCTCTTTAATCAACGGGGAAAACAAAAGACAATCGGTAAGGGTGTTTTGAGCCCCTATAGTGTGGGGTGGAATATAAGTGACGAGGGAAAAACAAATGATAATCGGTGTTGGTGAATATATTATAAGTGACGAGGGAAAAACAAATGAATGTCAGTGAATGTTGTGTTTCTTTGTGGTACAAGTTTATGATGATACAAGGAAAGAAAACTGACATAAAAGGAGTGACTGAATGTTCTTTAATGGCGGAAAAAGACAAATTATAATATTTCATTCTTCTTTAAGACATAAAATAGTAGTGAAGGAGAAAATACCAGTAAGAATACGTCACGACACACCTATAATTCCCCTACAAAAAGAAAAGAGAAACGGTCAATAGAGATTCCGATTCTTTTACGACATTGAAAAAAAAAATGACAGTCAACACACCGCCATGAGTCTTTCTGACGCGGGGAAAAAACAAACAACGATACTGAAACACTCTTAGTTATTTCATATCAATATTTTGAGTTTAAAAGAAGATTTAGCTAAGAAAATATATAAATAAACTCCCTCTCTCACCAACAGGACTACCCAGAGAGGTAAAAAAATCGTATCGTTAATAGATAAGACTTGTGATAAGAGAGAGAGAGAGAGAGAGAGAGAGAGAGAGAGAGAGAGACCTGAGAGGGGAGATACTAACACGACACACACCTGAATGATGATGATGATGATGATGGTGATAATGATGATGATGGTGATGATGATGATGAATGAGAAGAAGTATTATTTACCTAAGAAGAATGAATGGATGGCTTAAGGGATTATATCTGATTATGATCTGCATAACTTAAAACAAACAAACATAGGCATGATATATGTAAATTAGCATATGAGAGAGAAGAGTATTTGGTTACTGAATGATTTGGCTTCAGAGAAAAAATTAATAATATCAAACAGAATATCAGACTTGATAAATAGACGAAAAATAAATAAAACAAACCCCACGAATACTTTTTTTATCGAAATATATGAAAATAAAATAAAAACAAACACTAAAACCGGAAAAAAATATCAGTAAATTGACTAATAACAGAGAGAGAGAGAGTCACACCACCAACACTGGGTAACAGGAGCACATAGTTATATACGTCTGTGAAGTAATTAATCACAGGTATTAGCATGTGGGCGTGGGGGTCAGAGGTGTGGGCGTGTGGGCGCTGGGGGACTCTTGTCTTTTTGGGAAGCTGTGTACTGTGGCACTGACTGTTTTAATTTTTTTTGGTGTACAAGGAGGCAGTGTAGACGGGGGAGCACCTGGTCGATTTTAACTCATTAACAGGTATATGTACTTCCTCTTCACACCTGGATGAAATATGGATGCGAACCAGGGAGGCGAGGAGAGGGAGGCGAGTACTGTAAACACTCAGCCACTACGTACTTCAGCACTAAGTTAAATAAGCATAATGTATTTACTATCACACACACACACACACACACACACACACACACACACACACACACACCTCAGACGTACCTGCACTCACACACACACACACACACACACACACCTCAGACGTACACTGCACTCAGCCTACAAACACATGCATACAAACAAAACTTAATCGTTCACATACACTCATGGAACCTAAATACAGACGCATACAAACTCTTACATGCTTGTAGACAGACAGCCAACATACGAACATATACATACAAGAGGAATATAAGCATACATGCACATAAATGTACCCCACACACACACACACACACACACACACACACACACAGACACACACACACACACACACACACACACACACACACACACACACACATACACACACACACACACACACACACACACACACACACACACACACACACACACACACACACACACACACACACACACACACACACACACACACACACACACCCCTGTATACATAATAGAAGGCTGTGTATAATAATAGTTTTGCCACACGCGTGCACCAGCAAATATTAATATACCCTGTATATTATAAGAGACGCGTGTAATTGGCACGGTCGATACCACTTAAGGATACCTGTTTCTTGTAACCTGGACTAGGGGTCATTATACACACGATTATAAAGGTCTTAGTTGGCTAACTTAACCTAATCTAACCAAACCTAACCAATCCTAACCTAATCTAACCAACCTAATCTAACCTAACCAAACCTAACCTAATCTAGCCAACCTAATCTAACCTAATCTAACCTAACCTAACCTAATCTAACCAAACCAAACCTAACCTAACCTAACCTAACCTAACCTAACCTAATCTAACCTAACCTAACCATTATACTAAACACTCAGACAAGAGAGAGAGAAGGAAGATATGATAAGAATGATGAGTGAGTGAGTGAGTGAGTGAGTGAGTTGGTCTTTGAATCAGCTAGTAGGTTAGTGAGTCAGTTACAGATTTAGAGATTGAATTAGTGGGGTCAGTGAGTCAATCAGCGAGTCAATTAATGAGTCAAAAAGTCAGTCAGCATTCGCCAGACTGACTCATCCGCCACAGCAACACCACAGCACTAACATAGCACTACCACAACACCACACCACCACCACCACACAACAGCACCACCACAACACCACACCACCACCACAACATCACCACCACACCACAGCAGTACAGTGTAGATGGGTGTAGCTGTTGATAGAGACAAGACTACACCCCTATAGCCTTCCATCTTGGCCATAGTAATACTGAAAAGGTGTGTGTGTGTGTGTGTGTGTGTGTGTGTGTGTGTGTGTGTGTGTGTGTGTGTGTGTGTGTGTGTGTGTGTGTGTGCGTGCGTGCGTGTGTGTGCGTGTGTGTATATGCATGTGTGTGTATATATACTAACTACGTTTATGTAGGTGCATATGTGTGTGCGTGACATTATAGATGTGGACATGTTTTTATCTATTACGTATGCATGTCTGGTTTGGTTTGGTTCAGGTTGGAATTGTTAGGTTAAGTTAGGTTAGGTTAGGATAGTGTGGGATGGAATATTAAAGGTGCTGTCTTAGTTGATGAGAGTGTGGCAGGTGAGGAGGGAGAACTGGGTAAGGTGAGGAGGAGAGAGACAGGTAAGCAAGCAATCATTCATTTTATTAATTGTAGCCGCCTCCTGAGACTACTGATTTACCTGTGAGGCTCGTCAGTGTTATAAAAGTCGAGAGTGGCGGCGGTTCCTCATCTCTCCCTGATGCACCGTGAGCTCTACCTGATTCATGCTTTATTTAAGACACCCTCCCCCAAACCTGCCGTGTGTGATCAGGACCAGGTGGGGAGCTTAGGAATACCCCCTCCTAACCTGCCTCCCCAAACCTGCCCTCCCCCAAACCTGCATTGTGTGATCAGGACCAGGTGGGGGGGCAGGATACCCCTCCCTAACCTGCCCTCCCCAAACCTGCGTGTGTGATCCAAGGACCAGGTGGGAGTTTGAGATACCCTCCCCCAACTCCTAAATACCCCACCCTGTGTTCCAGAACCTGGGTACGTTCTCTGTCTGTCTGTCTGTATCCGTTCGTCTGTCTGTTGTAAAAATAACACCACCATAGCCCTTACTATCCCTTAGCCCATTAATCCTGATCATTATCCTTGAAAAAAAAACAACAATTAAAACACATTAATAAAACGAGAAATAAAACATACACAAAAACAAACAAAAATCTCCCACGTAAATAAAAGCGCATCGATAGAGAGGGTCTGAGTGGGGGCCAGACAAGCTCTTATTACTGTCACAGGTAAGGGTGAGAATACACATCATTACCTCTACCAAATTAACCTCTATTGCTCTCTTGTGTTAAGTGTCTGTTTGGCTCAATACCTGTGAGTGTTTACCTGTGTGATGACTGATGACAGCTACTCTCTCTCTCTCTCTTACTGTTCCTCTTCAGTTACTTTTCTCTCCTTCTCTGTCTCTTCTCCTTCATCCCCTTATACCCCATCTTTTCATCTGTCTATTTTCCTTTCTCTTCCTCACCTATCTCTCTCTATCCTCCATCCCTTCCTATTCCCTCTTCTCTTTCTCAGCTTTTCAATCTCTCTTCCTCTCTCTCTCTCTCACCTTCCTCTTCCTAATATTTTTATTATTATTATTACCCTGCACCCAGCTTTAGTACCCAACACCTGGACTGTCTCTGGGCACTAGGCTGGGTACTACTGTGTCCGTCTGTGCTTTAATTTAACCCCGTGTTCTTCCACCTGGTGACTGAGGTGGATGGTGTATATAATTTAATACTTATTATTTCCACGGTCTTCACCAGCCTCTGTATGATGTGGGACTTTGGACTTGATGCATGGTGAAGTGTGTGTGTGAGAGGGCACACGCACACGCACACACACACACACACACACACACACACACACACACACACACACACGCACGCACACACACACACACACTTAATGAAAGCAAATTTAACCAGTCCAGCAAGTAAGTGTTTGTAGACTGAAAGAACAATTAAGGAACAACTTGAGGTCTTCCACAAGCACCAACTCAAGGCTCTATGGAGTACGATCATTAGAAATATCTTTTTTTTATTACTATTGAAGTGATGTTGGCCGTTTGTTGACGTTTGAGAGGATCAGAGTTGAAATATGTGATGGAATAGAGGACTTGTTTATATGTTAAAAGGTAAACGGTGACCAGGTGTTGATTACAGGTAAGTTATGTGAGGATGGTGTTGATTACAGGTAAGTTATGTGAGGATGGTGTTGATTACAGGTAAGTTATGTGAGGATGGTGTTGATTACAGGTAAGTTATGTGAGGATGGTGTTGATTACAGGTACGTTAATGAGGATGGTGGTGATTACAGGTACGTTAAGTGAGGATGATGTTGATTACAGGTACGTTAAGTGAGGATGGTGTTGATTACAGGTAAGTTATGTGAGGATGGTGTTGATTACAGGTACGTTAAGTGAGGATGGGGGTGATTACAGACGTTAAGTGAGGATGGTGTTGATTACAGGTAAGTTATGTGAGGATGGTGTTGATTACAGGTTTAAGGAGGATGGGGGTGATTACAGGTAAGTTATGTGAGGATGGGGTGATTACAGGTAAGTTATGTGAGGATGGTATTGGCAGGTAAGTTATGTGAGGATGGGGGTGATTACAGGTAAGTTATGTGAGGATGGTGTTGATTACAGGTAAGTTATGTGAGGATGGTGTTGATTACAGGTAAGTTATGTGAGGATGGTGTTGATTACAGGTGTTATGTGAGGGATGGTGTTGATTTTATGCAAGTTAAGGAGGATGGTGTTGATTACAGGTAAGTTATGTGAGGAATGGGGGTGATTACAGGTAAGTTATGTGAGGATGATGTTGATTACAGGTAAGTTATGTGAGGATGGGGTGATTACAGGTAAGTTATGTGAGGATGATGTTGATTACAGGTAAGTTATGTGAGGATGGGGTGATTACAGGTGTTATGTGAGGATGATGTTGATTACAGGTGTTATGTGAGGATGGGGGTGATTACAGGTACGTGAAGTGAGGATGGTGTTGATTACAGGTGTTATGAGGATACAGAAGAGGCCAGTAACCATCTTAACCTAACCTACGCTAATCTCACCTAGCCTAACCTAACTCAACAAACATGTAAGGTATTATAGAGAATTGTTGCCTTACATCTCTATTATATTCTGAATTAAAAGAAAATCTTACGTTCTCAACTAAAAAAAAAATCAAACATTCCAAACTGAGAGAAAAAAGAAAGAATGAAAGAAAAGAAAGTTGCTCGTCTTTTGCTTTCCATTTGTTTAAGCATGAAACAATATTTTCTCTGACGCACCATGAATACTCTTAGCCACACCATCTGCCTCAGGTCTTAAACCACACCATCTGCCTCAGGTCTTAGCCACACCATCTGCCCTCAGGTCTTAACCACACCATCTGCCTGAGGTCTTAGCCACACCATCTGCCTCAGGTCTTAGCCACACCATCTGCCCAGGTCTAACCACACCATCTGCCTCAGGTCTTACCACACCATCTGCCCAGGTCTTACCACCATCTGCACCAAGACTAGGACCATCCTGAGGCTCTCCTTTCTCAAACCTTTTTCTCTCTGTTTTATACGTTTTACACACATTCTATCTATCTATCCATCTTTCTATCTATCTATCTATCTATCTATCTATCTATCTATCTATCTATCTATCTATTCTTCCCTTCAAACAACAGCGTCACCATAATACATTCAGACCATCCCCCCTGAGAACCTGAGCGACGAGACGGGGGTTGACAGCAGGTGACAGGTGTAGGCTGACAGAATAATCAATGAGACGGGGGATGTCCCTTGTGTGTGGGTGTCTGTCACATGTCACCTGGTTAGCCCGTCACCTTCTCTAGACGGGATCTGTCATTCTGCCCGTCTTGTGAGTTTTAAGTGTTGGGTTGGTGGAGGGAGGGAGCGAGGGAGGGAGGGAGGGAGGGAGGGAGGGAGGAGGGAGGAGGGAGAGATAAAAGATAAGAGATAGAGTGCGTGTGTGTGTGTGTGTGTGTGTGTGTGTGTGTATCAAAACCAACACACACACGACTGTTTCTTTACACAGTCCAATTCATTGACAGAACATACCACTAGGGTACCTGGGGTTTAATTAACGCACCTGGACATGATCACCTGGTAATTCCTCATCTATTTCTTCTTCTCGTCTTCCTTATATTCTACTTCTCCTCAATCTCCTCCACCCCTTTGTAGTTTGCTTCCTCCTCCTCCTCCCTCTTCCCTCTTCGTTTCCTAATCCTCCCACCCCGTTTCTCTTACCACTTCTCTTCCTCCTCTCCCCCTCCTCCTTCTCCTCTCCTCCTACCACTCCTCCTCCTCCTCTTCTCTTCCTCCTCCCCCCTCCTCCTTCTCCCCCTCCTCCTCCTCCTCTTCCTCTTCCTCCTCTCCCCTCCTCCTTCTCTCCCTCCTACCACTCCTCCTCCTCCTCTTCCTCTTCCTCCTCCCTCCCTACCACTTCCTCCTCCTCCTCTTCCTCTTCCTCCCTCCCTCCTTCTCTCCCTCCTACCACTCTCCTCCTCCTCTTCCTCTTCCTCCTCCCCCCTCCCACTCACTCCTCCTCCCTCTTCCTCTTCCTCCTCCCCCCTCCTCCTTCTCTCTCCCTCCTACCTCCTCCTCCTCCTCTTCCTCTTCCTCCTCCCCCCTCCTCCCCCCTCTACCACTCCTCCCCCTCCTCTTCCTCTTCCTCCTCCCCCTCCTCCTTCTCCCCCTCCTACCACTCCTCCTCCTCCTTACTGAGTGGCTGTTAAACCTCGAGTGTTTTTCACCTTTTACGGTCAACAAGTGTCATAACATTCGTTTCTAATGAGCCGTCAAGGTTATTACTGCTTCACTGCTGACGTCGACTTGTGACTGTTTGACCCGCCAAGCCTTAGGCCCTCTGTGCGTGTGTTGCAGTACTGTGATGTTGCCTTCAGGAAAGCTGTTTAGCATCTCTCTCTCTCTCTCTCTCTCTCTCTCTCTCTCTCTCTCTCTCTCTCTCTCTCTCTCTCTCTCTCTCTCTCTCTCTCTCCTCTCTCTCTCAGTCTTTTTATCTTTGTGTCTCTGTCTTTTCTCGTCTCTTTATCTTCTTGTCTCTATGCCTATTTTTATCACTCTGTCTTCTCTTATCTCTCTCTTCTTGTCTTTATTCCTCTTTCTCTCTCTCTCTCTCACACACACACACACACAGACAGGCACAGAACACACAATTCACTTTAGCATTCTCAGCACACAGACCTTCGGCTTGTAATGTATGGTTAATAATCTAAGGAGGAAGTGCTTCTGGATGGGAGGAAGGGGGAGGGAAGGAGGAAGGGGAGGAAGAAGGGAGAAGGAAAAAGAGGAGGAAGAGAGAGAGTTTGTGTGTGTGTGTGTGGATCGTTTTTTTCAGGAGGGGTTAAGACCAACTGCTACTAACCACAACTATCTCCCAAAACAACACCCCCCCTTCTCGCCAACCCCTTTCCCTTTACCTCCTCCTTCAGCCCCCTTTACCCCCTCCCCTCACCCCTCTTCTATAACCCTACAGGACTCCCGTAAAGGACACCAGCGTATGACCCATCGACATAGATTTCAGTCTAGGGCATCGGGCTGACCCTATAGCTGACCTCTGGCCGGGGCTTCGACCATAAGGGTGACGAAGGAAGGTCTTGAGGAGAGTGGGGGCGAGAGATTAACGACTCCCATACCTTCAGGAGTTGCGTCAGTACCACCGTCCGTCTGTAGGTCCGTCTGTAGGTCAGGATGTTTATTATTGTTCTAAATTTCATTGGACCTCCGGGGCTGATGGTGTCAAGGTTCACTGGTGGGTGGTTGTTGTGGTGATGGTGGTGGTGGTGGTTGTTGTTATGTGGTTGTGGTGTTGGTGTGGTTGTTGTGGTTGTGGTGGTGTGGTGGTCTTGTGGTGGTGGTGGTTGTTGTTGTTGTGGTGGTGGTGGTTGTGGTGTGGTGGTGATTGATTCCCCACGTTGTGGTGGTGGTGGTGGTTATTGTTGTGGTGGTGGTGGTTATTGTTGTGGTTGTTGCTGTTGTTGTGGTAGTGATGATGACAGTGGTAGTTGTTGTGGTGGTTGTGGTGATAGTAATAGTAATGATGGTAATGATAGTGGTGGTAGTGATAGTGGTAGTAATGATAGTGGTAGTAGTAATAGTGGTGGTAATGATAGTGATGGTAGTGGTAGTGTCAAGGCTGTGTTGTGGTAGTGAAGGTGGTGGTTATTACCTGTGATGTGTATTAGTAGATCACCTGTTACGTCTGTTTATCTGTCTACTTTTCACTCTCTCTCAGTTAACTTGCATTTCCTTCTCTCTCATTCTCTCATTCCTTCTGATTCATTGATTCTCTGTCTATCTGTCTGTTTAGTTATGCCTGTCTATTTATTTATCTGTCTTTCTGTCTGTCTCTCTATTATCTCTCTATCTTTACTTCCCTCCCTCATTCTCTCTCTTTAATTCCTTCTCCACTCTCTCTCTTTCTCTCTATTTCCTTCCCTCTCTCTCTCTCTACTTCCCTCCTTCCCTCTCCCTCTCTCTCCTTCCTCCCCCTCTCTCTCTCTACTTCCCTCCTTCCCTCTCCCTCTCTCTCCTTCCTCCCCCTCTATCTCTCTACTTCCCTCCTTCCTTCTCTCTCTCTCCCTCCCTCTCTCTCTCTCCTCCTCCTGATTTCTAACAAGATTATTCCTTTTTGCTCCAATCGTTGAGACAATGGGCGATAAACAGCCCCCCCCAGACAGGTGTAAAGAAGAATGGTCTTACTCTCTCATGCAGCCACCTGCCCTGGACGAGTTGTTGACGTAGGAGTATACAGGTGTGTGATCTTACAGGTGTGTGATCTTATAGGTGTGTGATCTTACAGGTGTGTGATTTTACTGGTGTATGATTTTACAGGTGTGTGATCTTACAGGTGTGTGATCTTATAGGTGTGTGATGTTACAGGTGTGTGATTTTACTGGTGTGTGATTTTACTGGTGTGTGATTTTACTGGTGTGTGATTTAACAAGTGTGTGATATTACAGGTGTTAATCAATACAGGTGTCTAATGATCCTACAGGTGAGCTTAATATATCAAACGGGACACATATATAACAACATACACTTGATGCTGACAGTGAGAGCCTAAGAAGGTTAGTGAGAGCCGGAAGAAACACCCCCCCCCCTCAAAAAAAATGCAGAATAGGAACGATTTTAGGCATAAAATGAGGTAAAGAAAATGTATATAAAAAGTCCCATTAACCAGAGTCTCGATAATGAGGTGAATAAACGGCACAGCGACCTGATTTATAGGCTATTAAAGGCACCGAGAGTTTATCATCATCGCCAGGAGGAGGGGGGAAGGGGGAATACGAGCCCTTGGATGATTAAGGGGTTGAGCACTTGCTGAAGACTTTAAGTAAGGAGATGAGGAAGAATCAGGGGGGAGGAGGAGGGAGAGGGGGATAGGATGGCGGTCGCTGCTCTTACGTCCTAGGGGGAATATGTCACACCTTTTGAGGATGTTTCTTATCCTTTCCTCCGACGTGAGAAAACACAGGTAAGATGAGGTCACCTGTAGGTCCTTCGGGGTCAAATTCACTACATGACTTTACTCTAGTTTTGTAGCTGTAGTGAGGGAGACAGTAGACATATGTATTCTCAAGGGTATACATAAAATGAGTTATGTATTTTGAATTATGTATTGTCCAGTAACCTCTTGAGTACCTAAGTCATTGTGTTCAATGGGTTAAGACATTGTACTCAAGATATTAAGCCACTGTACTCAAACGGTTAAGACATCGTAATCAACAGGTTAAAACATAATCAAGGTAGCGCCATTGTATAAAGGTTAAGCCAACATGTAACAGGTTAATTCACTCAACTGAAGAGGTCGGCATCGTATATACTCAAGAACCTAAGGCGAAGAATAGGACCTAACCTAACCTAACCTAACCTGACCTAACCTGACCTAACCTGACCTAACCTCACCTCACCTCACCTCACCTCACCTCACCTCACCTCACCTCACCTCACCTAACCTAACCTAACCTAACCTAACCTAACCTAACCTAACCTAACCTAACCTCCAACAACAAAGCGTTTATATTCTAATTAAAAATGCAACTAAAAAAATATTATGTCTTAGATGATGAAATATTTAAGCCCTTGTTGTTTGTTTGTCCTTATTAAGATGGTAAATCCCTGGAGAGTAGAGAGGTGTCAGGGATAAGGGTCACTTGATGCCCTTAAATGTGGGGAGGAGGGGGGGGGATACATTCTCTCCTTGTCTTCTTCACAGGTCAGGTATGGTCTGCCAGGTGAAGATTATCTCATCACCTACTCACTCTTTCTCTCTCTCACTGACTCTGTCTGTCTGTCTGTCTGTCTGTCTGTCTGTCTGTCTGTCGGTCTGTCGGTCTGTCTGTCTTTTTCCTCTACATCTGGGCAGGAGTTCCCGGAGTGTAGCCTTGATAAAATCCCTCTGCAGGTTAGTGAGAGAGAGAGAGAGAGAGAGAGAGAGAGAGAGAGAGACTTCCCTCCCCCCAAGCTGCTCTTTTTAGCTCCACCCATCACGTTCATCCATCAACCTTATCACACGTCTTGTTTGAGCAATGAATTACAGGTGAGTTATTCATCAGACAGGTGAACAGGTGTATATAAATAACACACACAAAAAAAGAATGTAGGTTAATTAGTCAATAATGATTTGGAAGAGTTTTACATAATGGTTACCAGACTGTGATAGGAGGCGGGGCTTAAGAATATATTAGACTACACATGATGCTCTTTATAGTTGACCCTTGACCTCTGACCCATGACCACCCTAAATACAGAGGAGAGAAATTGGTCTAGTCCTCCACCACCAACCATTTACGTTGAGGTTAAAGCCATTAATTTAACTGGGAATATTTGTGGTTTATTTTGATCTTTAAACTGTGATGTATTAAGGGGTAAAATAGCCAACATATTTTACTGTTATTAAGTCATTTAATTTTTTATATAAACATTAAAATTCCACTAAAGAAGAAAATTAAATACAGAAAAGTGTAAAAATTAACTGTAACTTACATAATTTTTCAGTTTATTTTGTATTCAGTACATAAAACTGCAGCTATTTATATAACCAAAACAAATTATTCCTTGTAGTTAACCTTTGACCTCTGCTGTCTGGTCATTTGAATGTTTATGAAGTTATCCATTTTATTCTATTATATAAACCGGGGAAAATAATTAATTCCAACTTAATTATCAGATAAATTATGAATTGCAGAATTATTCAAGTTTTATATTAAATAAACTGAGGATAATACTGAAACCAGTATTAATTGTTCTCTTAGCGTCTCCTAATTACTTTCTTACACCTGTTATACACCTGTCTAATACACCTGTCTTATACACCTGTCTCGTTATTATTCTTTCTTTCTCTTTTCCATCTTTCTTCTTCGAGGTGTCTATACACACACACACACACACACACACACACACACACACACACACACAGGTGAGAGAGTAGTACAGATAATACCTGGATATTTCTTAATGAGATCAGATATACCTGAGGCATGACTCAACGGTTGATAGGACCTTTGTGGGGGGTGAGAGAAGGTGGGGAGGGGGAGGGGTGATGGGAGGTAGAGAAGGGGGGAGAAGAGAAGAAGGGGGAGATAAGGGGAAGAGAAGAAAAGGAGGGGATGAGAAGGGAGAGTGGGTAAGGAAGGGAGAAGGGAGAGGTAAGGGGGAGAGAAGAGAAAAAGGGGGACAAGAAGGGGAAGAGAAGAGCAGAAAGGTGGGAGAAAGGCAGAAAAGGGGAAGAAAAAGGGAGGGGAAAAGTGAGTTGAGAAACAAGGGCAAATGAGAAAAGGGGAAGTGAAAGAGGGAAGGAAGAGGAGAGAAAGGGATAAGACAAATAGGGGAAAAGGAAGGAAAGGAGGAGGGGGGAGGGGATTGAGGAGAAGAGAGAAGAACAAGGAAGAACAGAAGGAGGAGGAGGAGGAGGAGGCGAAAGAGAGAGGAATATCTTAGACCGCAAATCCCAAAAATTCTAAAACTATTCACCACAGCTGAACGTTCCCTAACCTAACCTAACCACACCACAAATAATTCCCCAGATCCAAAACACACATCGTAGTCACTCATCACCATAAACCGAGTGTGTTTTCTTTTTCATACTCTAATAGAATCCCTTTGTTGTGTTATATTGCCAAATCACGAACAGGCAATTAGACATGGTATGGTTGTTAGTGCTTTGGTTGTTCTGGGTGTGTTTAAGTACTGTTAAGGGCTTCGTTATGTTTACAGATTATTGTTGAAGTTGTTGTTGAACTTCTGGTGGTTTTGTTATGTGTTTAAGGAAGTTTAATTATATTTATCATTTGAGAAAGTTTTAGAAATATGTGTGTGTGTGCGCGCGTGTGAGAGAGTCTGGCTGTCTGTGTGTGTGTGTATGTGTGTGTGTGTGGCTGCAAAAATCACTGTATGTTAAATAGATCTGGCATTTTCCCTCTGTCTGTGTGTGTGATGACTACGAGATGAAAGCAGTGGGGGAATATGACGTTTGAGGCGGACTGTACAGGTAGGATGGGTGGAGGCACACACGATGAACAGAGCGATAGGAAAGACTTATGGTGATGGATGTCATGTGCATAGGAGTTTGTACTGTACTAGGTTATTGGGAAAAAGGTCATTATTTTTTAAAGGAAAAGAGGCAGGTGAGGTCAAGACTTGGTTGAGCCGGGAACAACACAACACACCTCAATAGTGATGGAAATTTGGTGCCGTGTACAAGAGCTTCCCAGACCAGGTGAGGGGAGGAACAGGTGAGAAGAGGAGAGAAAGTAGGAAGACCATTTAAAGTAAAGAAGAGATGAGGAAGAGGAGAGAAAGTGAGAAAACTATTTAAAGGAAAGAAGAAATGAAAAAGAGGAGAAAAACCACTATTATTATTATTATTATTATTATTATTATTATTATTATTATTATTATTATTATTTCCACGCTGACAGACTAGGTGTGGGCAGGGCTGGGGGAGGGAACAGCTCACCTACGACGCGGTGTTCTGAGATAGTGAAGATGGATGAACACATCAATCACTGTTGGATTTAATTAATAGGAATGAATTAGACATCAATGAAGGACAAATTAGTAAATAAGATTGATGAGGGGAGGGAGGAGGAGGGGGGGGGGGATCCGTTAATATATAAAAGAAGAAACTGGAATAAATGTTGGAGACGTGTGATAAATGAGATAAATGCTGGAGACAGGTGATAAATGAATAATTGTGGTTATTATTCATCAGTGTGTAAGGGTGAAATCAAGAGAATTTGGTGATTATTTATTATTAATCATTATTTTTATTTTTCCTTTAAGTCGTATTAAGTAAAATTCTTATATTACAGGGAAACAGACACGTGTTTATCCTGTATCAAATGAATGTCTGTCCTAAACTTTTCCTGTATTATGAATTTTTTTAATGTTTTCCTGATATTATTTACTTGGTTGAGGAAATTTAACTTTTAATTTTTTTTTTTACTTGACGATTATTTCCTCCCCAAAATAAATCGTAAATATAATCGTAAGTTAAAGTTATTCGAGTTCTTCTTTCACAACTTTAAATAATGGAAGTTCATGAAATAAATTACGATTGGACAGATTGTGTATTTTGAACTAAGGTGTTTCCGTGACCTTAATATCAAGATTGACCTTTGACCTGACTTTTGTTTGACCTCATAAAGTTAAAGTACAGGACCACCACCACCACCACCAACTGTGACCTGTATGAGATAAGAGAGTCCCCCCTCCTCTCCCCCCCCCTCTCCAACACCACCCTCACCACCTTCATCTCCTACAATTTCCCCTTCCCCACAACACCATCCCCTCCCTCCCCATGACCTCCCTCCTCAATCATGACCTGACCAAGATTAACCCCCCACCTCACATGACCTTATAAGACCCTCCTCAAGTATAATACAGAGATGAGATTGACTTAATCTCTCTCGGAAGGTCAAGTAAGATGATGATTTAATGGGGTAATTCTTCGTTATTCATACCCGTGGTAATATAGACGCGTGTGTTCATCTGTACGTGTGAGTTAGTGTTTTATTTACGACCAGAGAGAGAGAGGGGGTGAGAGGGGGTGAGAGATGTGGGGTGAGAGGGGTGTGAGAGGGGTGAGAGAGAGGGGTGGAGAGGGGTGAGAGGGTGTGAGAGGGGTGGAGAGAGGGGGTGAGAGGGGGGGTGAGAGAGGGGTGAGAGAGGGTGAGAGAGGGGTGAGAGGGGGTGGAGAGGGGGTGAGAGGGGTGAGAGAGGGGGGGTGAGAGGGGGAGAGAGGGGTGAGAGATGAGAGGAGAGAGAGAGAGAGAGAGAGAGAGAGAGAGAGAGAGAGAGAGAGAGAGAGAGAGAGCAATAAAAGCTTATTATAACTCTTAAGCTTAATTAACATCAAAACCTGATAATACAACCCCCCTTTAAAGCGTCAAACTCCAATATACTAATCCCTTCCTACGGTAATCCCAAGGCAAAGAAAATCCCACTAAATCCCTTAAAAAATCTTTAAATTACATTTTTGGGGATGATATCATAAAGCGGTTATCGGGGATATTATAAAGGGGGGGTCTTAATCTCTGGGGAGGGGAGGGGAAGGGGTAGGGGAGGAAGGAGGGGATAACATAATAAGATAACACGATGGCAGTTTATGTGATCAGTGGAGCGAAGCCTGGACAGAGAGGAGGAGGAGGAGGAGGAGGAGGAGGAGGAGGAGGGAGGAGGAGGAGGAGGAGGAGGTAGGAGGAGGGAGGAAGTGTTGGAGGAGGAGGAGGAGAGGAGGTGTTGGAGGAGGACGGAGGAGGGAGGAGGAGGAGGCGGAGAGGAAGTGTTGGAGGAGGAGGAGGAGGAAAGAAGGAGGAGGATAAGAAGGAGGAGGTCTCTCTCACACACACACACACACACACACACACACACACACACACACACACACACACACACTGGTCAGTATCCAACAAACGACCCCTTACCGATAACTGAGCCAACAGGTCATTGAGGCCTCGGGGTCGTCAGTATCACAGTTTGTCTTTAATTCACGAGAGAGAGAGAGAGAGAGAGAGAGAGAGAGAGAGAGAGAGAGAGAGAGAGAGAGAGAGAGAGAGAGAGAGTTTTGTGAAGTGTGTGTGTGTGTGTGTGTGTGTGTGTGTGTGTGTGTGTGTGTGTGTGTGTGTGTGTGTGTGTGTGTGTTTAGATATAGGGACAAAATATAAATACAAATATATAAAAACTCATTCCATAGAACTAAAAAAAAAAACACACGAAAAAAACACCATCACAACCGCCCCAAAAACCAAACATACATAAAACACAAAACACAAACCAGAATAAAACAATAAACCCTAAAACATCATAATACCTCAAAATAAAACCTCTTTCTATTCCTTTTCACCTAAGTACCTAACCAAACCAAAACCAAACAGCGGATCTTAACTACTGTCAAAACACCAAACAAGGTAACCATTATATACTAGTTTTAATGAGCGCTCCACACTCATTCTTTATAAAGGTCATAAATTGGTTTTGGTTTAAGAGGAGAGCTATCGATATAAAAACCTTAGCTGCTGAGGATTTATTCACTCCGGTGTGCTGGCAGGAAGAAAGGTGAAGCATTGTAAATAGTTATAGATGAATCACTAAGTTATTAAGTCAATGTAAATGAACAGGTGTATATGAGTCACTGTAAATGATTATGACACTGTAAATGATTATGACACTGTAAATGATTATGACACTATAAATGATTATGACACTGTAAATGATTATGACACTGTAAATGATTGTACACGAGTCACTGTAAATGATTAACACACTGTAAATGAATCCCCAGCGCTTACTCTATATAATATACAAAATCATATATCTAAGTTCCTTTTACACTTGAGTGGGGAGGAGGGAGGAGGGGGGGGGGAGGAGGGGAGAGGGGGGAGGGGGGGAGGGGGAGGAGGGGAGAGGGGAGGAGGGGGAGGGGAGGAGGGGGAGGAGGGGAGGGGGGGAGGGAGAGGGGAGGAGGGGAGGGGGGAGGGGGAGAGGGAGGGGGGAGAGGAGAGTGGGGAGTGTAATTAATCCTCAGGTAAAATAAAACAAGAATATAAGGGGTGTCTAATCTTCATATGATCCAAAGAACCTAACCTAACCTTCCCCTAAAAAATAGTCAGAAATGCTTTTAATAGACTCACTAACCTAACCTAACCTAACCTAACCTAACCTACCCTAACCTAACCTAACCTAACCTAACCTAACCTAACCTAACCTAACCTAACCTAACCCACCGCGCAGAGAGATAGAGATAAATGACATATGTGCCCCTTAATAGCAACAAACGAAGGCCATTCCCGCCGCCCATTGTAAGCAAATAACGCCCATAAACCTTCCTTAACGTTGAACAATATGTACCGCCCACCTCGCATAGCCTCTGACAAATCTCTTCAGGGAATTTCTATGATTGTCCGAAAAACAAGAGGATTACTCTCTCTCTCTCTCTCTCTCTCTCTCTCTCTCTCAGTTAATAGGGGTTGCACACCAGACACTAAGTAGTTCGGGGCGGTGCGGTCCGGGATTGTGTTTGGGTAGGAGGGGAGGGGAGAAGGGGAGGGGAGGGGATGAGGGTAGGGGAGGGGGGGAGAAGAAGAGACGGACAGAGATTAAACACAAGAGTAGTAGTAGGAGGAGGAAGGGGGGATAAAGGAAGAGGAGGAGGAGTAGGATTAGACGAAGATAAAAAAAGGAAGAGAAAGAAAAATAATGCCACATCAAAGCTAAGAATCCCCCCATCCCCCTTCCCCCATCCCCACTACCCCTTCACCCCTCCCACGAGAAGCTTTTTGCTACCCCCTTAGCTGTGGGTGACGTCGAGCGAGCGGCAAAACTTATATGAAAGGCACGAGAAACGTATCTTAAGCGAGGTCAAAGGTCAAATGAGCCCTGGACTGGAATATAGCTTGGCATAACATTAGCGTTTGGTCAGAGCCTTGATGAAGCTGGCGAGGGAAATTTGATTTATCATTTATATATCAAAGTTCTCGGTGAGGTCAAGTCCCGCCCTACTGATGGGACAAGCTAGTTACTGGGTGCTTACTACATGGGCGTAGGTTAGGGAAAGACTTGGGGGGTTAGGTGGGCGTTGAGGGAGGGGTTAGGTGGGCGTTGAGGGGGGAAGGTAGGTTTAGAGGGGGAAAAGGTGGGCGTTGAGGGTGAACTTGGGCGTTGAGGGAGGGGTTAGGTGGGAAATGAGGGAGGGAAGGTAGGCGTTGAGGGGGAAAAGGTGGGCGTTGAGGGGGGAAGATGGGCGTTGAGAGTAGCGGTGAGGTTTGGGGAAAGGCTTAAGGAACGTAGGTGTTTGGGATGGGAATGAAGAAGGTTTGAGGAAATAGAAAGCCCAAGGAAAGCTTAAAAACACATTAGGGGAAGGATTGGGAAAGGTATAGTGAAAGCTTATACAGAGTTAAAAGCTTGGAGATGTAGGGAAAAAAAAGAGAGATATTCTATTTGTAGGAACCAAGAGTACAAGAGGTGTTTACATAGGGTGACAGAGGTACTTGTATACGAATGGAGGAGAAGGAAGGAAGGAAGGCAGGAAGGGAGGAAGGAAGGAAGGAAGGAAGGAAGGAAGGAAGGAAGGAAGGAAGGAAGGAAGGAGAGGAAGGAAGCACAGACATCAAGATGCTTTCAGTGTATCAGTTTTTTATGTGCTGGGATTGGAGACACAACAACCAAGACTTTATATGTGTTTAGTGTCCCTGTTTATTTGGAGGCATTAAATTCCAAAGGTTTTTTATGTATCAGAGTTTATGTGTTAGGTTGGAGGCATAAAATCGCTCGGTTAATGTACTGTCACTCTTTATTAGGTCAACTGGAGGCCAAACAACATTATTCAACTTTATCCACCATTATTCACCATTATTCACCATTATTCATCATTATTCAACTTTATCCAACATTATTCACCTTTATTCATCATTTTTCAACTTTATCCACCATTATTCAACATTATCCACCATTATTCACCTTTATCGATCATTATTCACCTTTATTCATCATTATTCACCTTTATCCACCATTATTCAACATTATCCATCATTATTCACCTTTATCCACCATTATTCAACATTATCCATCATTATTCACCTTTATCCACCATTATTCACCTTTATCCACCATTATTCACCTTTATCCACCATTATTCACCTTTATCCATCATTATTCACCTTTATCCACCATTATTTATTATTCACGTTCATCCAGATTCATGAATGTTTATCTCGCTCCATCTTGACTCACTTTGCTTTACGATGGTACAAGCTTATCAACCACCACGAGTGTTAGAGTGGTAGCGATCATATCTGTCTGTCTGAACTGCTTGTGGGATAGTTTCATAAAGGTGTAGTGTTATGGTCAATTGGTCATGTACTGTAACCCACCCCCCTCCACAAAGACAGACAGACAGACAGACAGACAGACAGACAGACAGGCAGACAGGCAGACAGGCAGACAGACAGATAGACAGACAGACAGACAGGCAGACAGACAGACAGATAGACCACTTTTTCTCTCCCTCCCGTTATATGTTGAAGACGACGATGCCTAGGGGTGGAGTCACTATGGGAGGAAGAACAAGTTATATACCTTATCGTGGGCGTGTGTGGGCGTGTGGGTGCGTGGGTGTGTGAGGGTGTATTTTCAATTTCTAGAAGAATAAAAAAAAAACCCTAAATCGCCCCGAGAACACTTGACCTAATTACCTTACGTTGTGGCAGGTGAGGTCATTATGCAGGTGAGGTCATTATGTAGATTTTATCCAAATTTCATACATAAAACTCTATGTATGAGTAATTAATGTTAATGACCCTTACAATTAAAAAAACAACACCTTTAAAATATTTAAAAACACCATCGCCACCATTACCACCACTAACACCATCACCACCATTACCACCACTAACACCATCACCACCATTACCACCACTAACACCATCACCACCATTACCACCACTAACACCATCACCACCACAACCACCACAACCACATACACTAAAAGCATATCCCACCTCGATTTTCTTCACCAGACCCACACAATAACCCGGCGGTGCTGATAAGACTACTAGACCGTGCTGATAAACGTAATAGAGACGCGCAATTCACTATGGTCCCTATACTGATAAAAGAAACACTCCTATTACCCCTCTATAGTGCACTGAAGACTATAGTTCTCCTCCCTCGTAACATCATCACTACTCAGGTGCTTAATGAGCCTTCAGGTAAATAGTAAACAGGGGTATTTAAGTAATTTATTTTGATTCATTAAGTATCGAGGTTAAGGAGTTATTGTGCAATTAGTTTGTAATGGTGGTTAGTTTTCCCTTCCTTCTATCCCTTCTATCCTTCCTTTCCTTCCCTCCTTCCTTTCCTTCCCTCCTTCCTTTCCCTTCATCCAGTTATTTCTCACTCTTTCCCTTCCTTCCTTCAACCTCTCCCTTACTATTCTTCCTCCCTCTCTCTTTATTTCAATCTTTCCTTCCTTCCCTCCCTCCCTCCCTCCCTCCTTCTCCTCCTCCCTCCTCCTTCCCTCCCTCCTCCTCCCTCCCTCCCTCCCTCACTGCACCTGAGGGCGTGACTGCAGACAATGTACCGCCCACTACCAGATGGTCGGTAATTAAAGGCTGTAGGAGCTTAAGGTAGTGATTTAATTAAGACCCAGATAACGCTTAAGACCCCCACCCCCACCCATCCCCACCCATCCCCAGATATGAAAAGGGGGAGAAGGGGAAGAGGGAGGGGAAAGGGGGAAAGAGAGGAGGAAGGGGGGCAAATAGGGAGAAAGAGAGGGGGAAGAGGGAAAGACGGTGAGGAAGAGACAGATGCAAATTACACCCTCCTTATTGTTGGAAATACTTCTCATGAGGAGTTTTTTCGAGAGGGTTATTAACCTTCCTGGAGATAATACAGAAGGGGAAATACCTTTGGGTTACTAATTAGGGCAGGTAAGAATTCTGACAGGTAATCTTAGTTAGGGTTGGTCTTTGTGGAATTTTTGTAGCCATGTTGATTATAACCTTTGTGTCTCTCTCTCTCAATGTCTCTCTATCTCTCTTTTCTTTCACTCTCTCATTATCTCCTTTCCTCTTCTCTTGCCAACCTTTGCGATGCATTGTGAAAGATTTACGATGGAGGTATTCTTTATATTTCTCTTCCTCCTCCTCCTCTTTCATCTTCTCCTCCTCCTCCCCCTCTTCCTCCTAGTCCTCCTCCAGCTACTTCTCTTCTTCCTCTTTTATCTACTCTTCTTCTTAATTTATTTCTTCCTCCTCCTTTTACGCCTCTTCTTCTTCTTCTTCCTTTAGATTACCAAGTGATATGGTTCTGATAGTAGAGTTCATTGATGTGCATGTGTATGTGTGTGTGTGTGTGTGTGTGTGTGTGTGTGTGTGTGTAGTATTCCTTTAAAGCTTCTATCCTCCTCAATCTCTATTCTCTTAAGCCTTCATTAACTCCCTAAGACTCTAGTCTCCCTAAGGTCAAGTCTCCCTAAGTTATAATCTCACTAAGGTCTAATCTCCCTAAGGTCTAGTCTCCCTAAGTTGTAATCTCCCTAAGTTGTAATCTCCCTAAGGTCTAATCTCCCTAAGGTCTAGTCTCCCTAAGGTCTAATCTCCCTAAGGTCTAGTCTCCCTAAGGTCTAGTCTCTCTAAGGTCTAATCTCCCTAAGGTCTAGTCTCCCTAAGGTCTAGTCTCCCTAAGGTCTAGTCTCCCTAAGGTCTAATCTCCCTAAGGTCTAGTCTCCCTAAGGTCTAATCTCCCTAAGGTCTAGTCTCCCTAAGCTTCCAATCTCCCTCTAGTCTCCCTAAGGTCTAGTCTCCCTAAGGTCTAGTCTCCCTAAGGTCTAGTCTCCCTAAGGTCGACTATGTCACTTTATCAGAGAGAAACAAATTAAAAGTCGTCCGCTTAGGTCACACAACTCCAGTGGGCAGAAAAGATACCGACTCGAGAGGTCAAAGGTCACCCACACGGAGACTTTCTTATAGGTCTCTTATCTCTGGTTGTTGGGGGAAGCAGGAAGGAGGGTGGGGGAGGAGGGGAGAGGAATGGGTGACGAGGAAGGAGAGAGAGAGAGAGAGAGAGAGTCAAACAACAAACAAACATTAAAACTGACATCAGCTTGATAAATAAAATGGTAAATCCCAGAATATTTTATAAGACAAGGAAGAATTACCAACAGGAACAGACAGACAGACAAAAACAACACAACAAAAGGTGGGAATACTAAAACGAGGTCCAGGTGTGTGTGGGGAGGGGGGGAGGGGAGGGGGGACCAGGTGAGTCAGGCCTAAATACAAGAGAAAACAAAAATCATTTATCATTACTCATCGTGTACATATATTTCTTTAAGTTTATTATTAATTAACAAATGGCTAAGTTACCTTAATTGGACATCGGTAGAATCTGCGGTTCCTCTTGCAAGTCAGGTTAGACCCCAGTCCTAATTAACATCAGTCTTAATAGCCTCCAGTTCTAATTAGCCCCAAATTTAACCTACACTAATCTAACCATCAGAATTGGGGGTCATTGAGTCTGAGTATTCATTGGTTAGGTTAGGTTAAGATAGGGTTGGTTATGTTAGGGTAGGTTAAGTTGGGGGCTTAGAAATGGGGTCTAATATAAATGGGGCTTAATTAGACATGGGGCTCACTTAACCAGACAGGAGAGTCTGTGGTTGGCTGTGACTTTGCATAAGGGAAGGAGGAGAGTCGAGGAGCGTCACTATCTCTTAATGACTTAGCTTGACCTTTGACCCTATTTTGTTCTTCCTCTTCTTTACGAGTGACCTGACCTTTCAAAACGCAAATAACTTACACCGATGGAGTAACCCGTAACAATAGCGATCTGTCTACCTAGTTACTCGTTCTGGACGGGTAGTGTGAGTTAGGGTAGTTAGCGCCATCTGGATCTCTTCCCTGAACTAACAAGGTAAATATTTATGTTCGTAGTCAACGCCATCTGGATTTCTACTCTGAACTAACAAGGTAAATATTTATGTCGGCTATAACTCGACCACAAAGAGAGTTATAGAGGTTTGGTTTGGTTAGGTTAGGTTAGGTTAGGTTAGGTTAGGTTAGGTTAGGTTAGGTTAGGTTAGGTTAGGTTAGGTTAGGTTAGGTTTGCCTGAATAAATCTGTTGTTTCATGGAGGTGACAGCACCGACCTCGTGTCTTGTACCGGGACTGGCAAGAACTTTATTCACTTGCATTGCTGAAGACGTCATGTGGTCAGAGGTCAAAGGTCAGAGTCACGGAGTCTTTTAGTTAGAACTGGGCGTAGTCTGACATGGGAAGAGGGGGGGGGTGATACTTCACTCGAGTGCAGCCAAGTGTAGTCTGTCTGTCTGTCTGTTTGTCTACTTGTCTTTGGTTTTTTCTGTCTCTCTTTCTTTTGCTCTCTTTCTCTCTCTCTCTTTCTCCAACTCATTTCTCACTCTCGACACACACACACACACCATCTACCAATCTATCCCTATATCTACCTATCCATCTTCCACCCTATCCCTTACTTTCACCCTCCCTCCCTCCCTCTCTCTTACCTCTCCCAGCACCCCATTCCTTCCCAGCCTCTCTCTTCCTTCTCCATCAACAAAACACAGGATATAAAGTCGTAACATTCACTCTTATCTTCCCTACATCTCTATAATCCTATTTCAACCCCATGTACCATTATCTCGTGACAGGTAAGTCGAGCTTCTACACTCTTCCCTTATCTTGGACTCTACCCATTAAGATGCAAGGGAACTACTCCTACACGTGGGTATCATCTGTGTCTTGTTTATAACCACGCTCAGGTTTTACTCACGTAGTTATACATTGCTTATAAATATTACATAAGATTCCCTCATATGGTCATTAGCTGTTTTTTGTGAATATTGAGGGATTTTACACGTGGTTATCAGCTGTTTTTTGTTTGTAAATATTGAGGGATTTTACACGTGGTTATCAGCTGTTTTTTGTTTGTAAATATTGAGGGATTTTACACGTGGTCATCAGCTGTTTTTTGTTTACAACTAATTATAACACTAAACCACCACGTCTCACCAAAACAACCAGTCTGTATCTCTCGAATCACTCATTCCTCTCCTGGCAAAGTACAATCATCACTCACAATCCGTCTTCTTTTGCACAATCTGACTATCTTCCAACTGCATTTTCTCGTTGTTGTTATTTTACAAGTCTTCTCGTGCGCATCTCATTTCGTTTTTTTTTTGTGTGTTTTATCTTAATACAGACGAGAGAGAAGAGAGAAAAGAATTTAATGACTTTTACCTCCCCATCACCATTACGATATCTGAAACACCATGAACTTTTTTTTTATTTTTTTTTATTGTTGTGGGAATCTATCGTGTGTTTGTCCATTTTTTTTTATGCCATTACCATACAAAAGAGGTTTTTTTTATAGTGCTGGATATGTTAGGTTAGTTTAGGTCAGCCGCAGCACTGTGGTAGAACGGGGTAACTTTCTAATTCTCTATCAGTTTCTCCTTTGATTTCTGTTTCTCAAGTCGTTCTCTTCACTGGATGGTTCACCTGTTTTACGAGGTATAGTGAGTCCACGTGTAAAAGATTTAGCTGCGTCATCGGCTCTATGAATGCAAATCTTAATACATTGACTGGTCGAGATAAAGTTTTTTTTTTTCCAGGTTATCTTACCAATACAACTCAGAAATAACTATTCGTTGAGCTTAAATAAAATCAATAGAGAGTAATTCCTTATATCAGTCAGATTACAGGTGAGTGATTAATCTCCCTACAGGTACATATGTCTTGGGATGTATTATATATTTCCTATAGTTAAATATAAACTATATATCACAGTAGAATTTTACCCACTTCTTGAAATATGAGAAAAAGTCGGAAGGGATTCAGGTGTTCAAAAGGATTCGAGACTCTTGAACACAAACCCATGTTATAATCTTTGAATCTTCGAACCCCATGTACTGTATTTTATATATTCAAGGGTTCATCAGAGGTTTCAAACTCAGGAGACTTAAGATTCGGGGGTTTATCATGGGTTCGAAACTCACGAATCCCAATCCTTAACTGTTATTAACTGTTCAAAACTCCTTAACTTTACACATAAAACAATTCCCATAAGTTCAAATCCCTTAAACATGAATACGAATTAAACCTTATAAGTCTTTAAACCATTTACGTTATTAAACCATCAGGTGTTCACTAAATGTTCACGTTATTAAACCACCAGGTGTTCACTAAATGTTCCTCTCAAGGGCTAGAGGCAGATATTAACGCAATCTTTGGTGCTTAACGAAGGGGAAGAAATTAATACGTGATTAACGATGCCGTGGGCGGTGGTGGGCGGTCTAGATGGGCGGGGGAGGGTTAGTAGTTAATCGTGACCATAACTCGCGTTGTAAGTAATCAACCACAAGATGAATGTTAAGTAAGTCTGATATGGAAACACTTAACGAGATGATTAAGTGAGGTAGTTAACTCTAAGGAGAATTATATGTAGAATCTGACCCTATATGTATACACCAGATAAGTATTAATGAAAGAAAATACATATTCATACATATACGAGTTTTAAATGTAATAATTTTCATGTATAACTTTCATATAATATACATATATACATAATATTACCCAAGTATACATCAACTGTAATACATAATCATAACACATATGTATACTGTTCCTTCGTATATTCTCAAGGTATTCAAAATATAGGGATAAAGTTCTAAGAATTTAATACATAAAATTACCCCCACATATGGTAAGAAATATTTTGAATAACACTGAAAAAAATCCAAAATTCCCCTAGATTTCCCCAGATTTTCCTAAGATTTCAGAAATTTCCCCAGATTTTCCCTAGACTTTTCCTCTCATAGGGTAAGAAATACATTAAAAAAAATTACACAACACAGCCTCACTATCAACCCTTGGCTATCAACCCCAACACGCCAAAAGCTAAGTGCTGGATTAAAGCCAGTTGGCATTTAACTCTAGATTTATGAATGAAAAATACTACTGAAG
The DNA here is from genome assembly GCF_018991925.1 of Homarus americanus. Classification (NCBI taxonomy): domain Eukaryota; kingdom Metazoa; phylum Arthropoda; class Malacostraca; order Decapoda; family Nephropidae; genus Homarus; species Homarus americanus. Next base: position 181,816 of record NW_024740134.1, read on the forward strand.
ACTTTAATTGGTCGTCATTACCGGTAATTGCATCACACTAGCCGGAGTCTTGATAATGCTTGGCTGCTTCATTACTCAAGACTTGGGACAGAATTAGCACAAACATGGTTCAGGGCAGCTCACATGGAATTCCTCTTTCTGCCTCTGCCTCTTCCTCCTCCTCCTCCTCTTCATTCTTCCTCCTCCTCATTCTTCTCCTTTTATTTTCCTTCCTCTTCTTCTTCATCCCCCTCCTTCACCTCTTCCTCCCCATCCTCCTTCCCAAATCCGCCTTCTAATCCTCCTCCTATTCTTCATCCCCCTCCTTCACCTTTTTCTCCCCATCCTCTCAATCCTCCTCCTCCTCCTCTTCCTCCTCCTCCTCCTCTCCGCCTCCTCCTCCTCTTCCTCTTCCTCCTCCTCCTCTCCGCCTCCGCCTCCTCCTCATCTTCACAGTTCTAGAGTTGCAGGAATTTTTGCCCACACCTAAAACACCTCTCTCTGCGTGACACCTGTGACCCCATCGACCGAGGGAGCCAACGGAGTGAGTAAATGACTGACTGAGGAATCGAGGGACCGACAGAAAGACCAAGAGACTGACAGAAAGACCAAGAGACTGACAGAAAGACCAAGAGACCTAAAGAAAGACCGAAAGACCGACAGAGAATACCATGGGCGTTATCGTGCCGACCAGTCATAATGTACCACCAATTTCCTTGATTAAATTCCCACCCTATTTTTAGCCAATTTAGCGGCTGGTTTATCACCGTGGTTTAACTCAATTTCGACCCTATTTTTAAATCCAATTACACCTGGTTTATGATCGTACTTTCTCTCGCTAACTGTTTGTGTGTTTTAATTTAATTTCAAAGTGATTTTTACACAATTAACACCTGGTTTATTTTTGTGTTAATGGACTGTAGTGTACTTTGTGATTTAACCCAAATTAGCGCCTATTTAAAACATGTGATGACTGGTTTATTATCGTGATGATGAAATTTAAACCAATCAAGAACTGTTTTATCAACGATTTAATGAACTGGTCTGTACTAAGTGGTTTAATTAAATTTTGACCCCATTTCAGCCTATTAGCTGTTGGTTTATATTCATTCTAATTTTCTCTAATTTACCCTTTGGTTTAACTCCTCATAAGAGCCGAGTACAAACCAATTAACATCTGGGTTTATATTTAATTAATTGAAAGGTCAAGTGAGGTCAATCTGTCTCTTATTAATTAGAACAAAGGTCAAATTCAAGTGAAGTCAAACTGTCTTTTATAAATAATATCAAAGTTTAAGCTGAATTCAAGCTGTCTTTCGTAAATCAATTTAAAGCTCAAGTTAAAGTGACATCAAAATGGTTATGGTAAATCAGGTCAAAGGTCATACTGTAGTGACGTCAAGTTGGATAATTAGTTTTCAGGAAGAACAAAAGGTATGTTATGTACCTGTGTGTTCTTGGTGTGTGTTCTTCACCTGTTAACCCATTGAGTCCTGGAGGGTTAAATCATCGTCCTCAAAGGGTTAAATCATCGTTCTCAAAGGGTTAAATTATCGTCAACAAAGGGTTAAATCATCATCTCAATTCCCAGCATCTCTCTTTTCTTATCTACGACCGAACTAACGGAAAATTTATCTCACCTCTTGATCAAACTGTGCCTGAAAAATCAATCAATTATGTTATAGTGTGTGATAATCGTCCAACAGTACAATAATCGCCCACCAATGTGATAATCTCCCAATATAATGATTCTAATTATACAATATGATGACTTTACTGTTTACTCATTGTTATTATTAGAATTACCGCGTCGTTGTCTCCTGCTTCAACTCACAAGAGAGAAAAGGTTTATGACTCAATCACTATTCCATAATCCTCAACAAGCTCTTCTTAACAAATCCCAGAACCCAGACTTGAGGAAGACTGTTTCTAAGATATCGAGGAGAAGTATTAGAGAGAAAATAATATTATTCCCTGCTTTACCGATAATATTTCTCACGTCAAATATTTCACAGTGAGATTAACTAGAAGTATTTACCTTATTGACACTTGGGTTCATATCTTGATCTGTCCAACCACAGGAATAAGGAAACGTGTATGAGGAAAGAGAAGAACAGACGGGAAAAAAAATGAAAAGATAATTACGGTGAACTCAAACCAGAAAATGAAAATGGACATTAACTCAACTCGGACTTAAGACTTGTGACCACCGCCAGTAATGGAAAACACAGAGTCAATGTAGTAGAGGTTCACAGACGTCCTCGTAAAAAAAAATTAAGAAAGAGATCATGTGAAGACTAAGCATCCCTAAAATGAGTTCACTTGATGATTAAATATCTAACCTAACCTAACCTTACCTGGCCTAACCTAACCTAATCTTCAGGTGATCCCAAATGAGATAGTCTCCCTCCAACAGAACTCTTACACCGAGAGCTCAACCGCGAGAGACTGAGAGGGCGTGACGGCACCCTAAGACTCTCTCTCTCTCTCTCTCTCTCTCTCTCTCTCTCTCTCTCTCTCCACTGTTCATATGATCATAAATTTACGACGACTGAAAATGGCTGAGGAAGAAGCCAGGTCCCCCCCCCCTCTTTTTAAATGGGCAACTCACTCCCTCCCTCCCTTCCTCACTCCATCCCTCTCCTCCCTCCCTCCCTCCCTCCCTCCCTTCTCTTCCCTCCCTCCAGTATGCTGACCACTCACACGTCCACAAAATTGAAGGTTACGTGGGAAGTGGAGGGGTAGTGGGTCATGGGGGGTGAGGGGTGGGGAGTGAGGTGGGGGTCATGGGTTGGGGAGAGGGGTTGAAGGGATCAGGGATGTGGTCTGTAGGGTCAGGGGGGGGGAAGAAGGGGTTATGTTGGAGGAGAGAAGAGCGGGGTAAGGGCGGGCGGGCGGGAGGTGGTGTATAAGGGCGGATCCACGGTTTAAAACGGCCTCTCTAAAGGGAGAAATATTACACCATACATTAACAATTATCTTAAAATATTAGATACGTTCAAGGTACCACACACGATAATCCATTCCCACGTCTTGAAGCTGAATAAAAAAAAAAAACAATAAAAAAAAATCACTTAAATTACAAACATATTTACCTCCCCACACACACACATCCTAACCCCTGTTTTAAACATATAACCACATTAAAAAAAAAATCTCACAGGTCACTACAGGTCATTGCAGGTCACTCCAGGCTCCTCAGAGTATTAAAAAAGATAAAAGATAATATGAAGAGAGGTAAGAAGATCCACCTTGACCTCTATCGTTTTACACTCTGGCTATTTTCTCCGGATGAGTATATACGACTGAGCAGGTCCTCGTGTGCACCTTCATTAATTACACGTATAAAGAGGGAGTTGTTGTGTTGGGTTATCGCGTCATGAAGAAATGGAGCTTCCTGAAACTGAGGAGGAGGAGGAGGAGGAGGAGGTGGAGGAGGAGGAGGTGGAGAAAGAGGAGAAGAGGCAGAAGAGGAGGAGAATGTATAATTTTCGTTGTCGTGTTCATCGTAATTAACACTTTCTGTTGTCTTTTAGTTTTCTGACACACCTATCCTCTACACCTATTTTGTCCCACATCTGTTACACCCACACCTATCCTACACCTGTAAGCCCCACATCTATTACACCCACACCTGCAAGACCCACATCTGTTACACTCAAGCGTGGTAGAGATACAATCTTGTTTACCCTGGCCTTGCTACTCGTCTTCTGACACTTGAACCGAACAAATACATCGTCATGTAGCCGTTGTTTACACACCTGTAGGTTTTATTAATGTCTCTCTTAAACAACAATAAAAAGTAAACGAAAAAATAAAAAATAAACACTTCAAGTAAAACTAATTCTTGGATGCGGAACCAGCTCGTGTGTGTGTATGTATGTATGTATGTATGTATGTATGTATGTATGTATGTATGTATGTATGTATGTATCGTTCACTCATTTAGGTACTTAGAAAACCATATCAGTTTGCCCCCCCCAGCTCCTGAATCAACTCCCTCAACTCTATTGGTTGAATCTTGGTTAGGTTACATCTTTCTCACAACCAATGTCTCACGAAGGCATTTTATACTTACAGGTATATCACAAAAATTTAAGAGTAGGAGGTGGAAGGCGGCGGAGAGAGGGGTGAAAGGGGTGAGAGGATAAGGGGGGTGTTGAGAGGAGGTGAGAGGAGGGAGAAGGAGTAAAGTTTGAGGGAAGGGGTGAGAGGGGGTGAGATGGGGGAAGGAGGGGGTGAGAAATGGGAGAGAGGGGGCGGCGAAGAGGGGTGAGGGGTGAGGGGTGTGTGAGAGAGGGGTGAGAGGGAGGTAACTTGGCAAAATTCCTTCAATATAGCGACTAGGCGTGTAACAATATATATGACTATACTGAGGCTATGGTCGTTATATCACCCGGATTGTTGTTATTAATATAGTTTAGAAATTCATACCGTAATATTATCTCCCTCACCTGGGCTATTACCTGTACACCTGAAATTAGATGGGTTATGTCTTCAGGTGTGAGTTGTTGTTGATGTTGTTGTGGTTGTTGTTGTGGTTGTTGTTGTTGTGGTTGTTGTGGTTGTTGTTGTGGTTGTTGTTGTTGTTGTTGTTGTGGTTGTGGTTGTTGTTGTGGTTGTTGTTGTTGTGGTTGTTGTTGTTGTTGTTGTTGTTGTTGTTGTTGTTGTTGTTTGTGGTTGTTGTGTTGTGGTTGTTGTTGTTGTTGTTTGTTGTTGTTGTGGTTTGCTTTGTTGTTGTGGTTGTTGTTGTTGTGGTTGTGTGGTTGTGGTTGTTGTTGTTGTTGTTGTTGTGGTTGTTGTTATTTGTTGGTTGTGTTGTGGTTGTTGTTGTTGTTGTTGTTGTTGTTGTTGTGGTTGTTGTTGTTGTGGTTGTTGTTGTTGTTGTTTGTTGTTGTTGTTGTTGTTGTGGTTGTTGTTGTTGTGGTTGTTGTTGTTGTGGTTGTTGTTGTTGTGGTTGTTGTTGTTGTTGTTGTTGTGGTTGTGGTTGTTGTTGTTGTGGTTGTTGTTGTTGTGGTTATTGTTGTTGTTTATTGTGATTATGAATATTAGCTATTATTATTATTGTTGTTGTTGTGTGTTTATGTTTATCGAAATCTTCAATCTATCTATCTATCTATCTATCTATCTATCTATCTATCTATCTATCTATATATCTATCTATCTATCTATCAGACACACCTGGGGCAGAGTGTCAGAGGGTGTAGCCCGGGTGTGTCTCTCTCCCAGATCAAAATATAAACACCCAAGAATTATCATATGACGTCACCAAGCCTTAATACTCTCATGACGTCACCGAGCTTTAATACTCTTATGACGTCACCGAGCTTTAATACACTTATGACGTCACCAAGCCTTTATACTCTCATGGTGTCATCAAGCTTTAATACTCTCAAATATCTGGAGACCCTCAGAAAAAACAATGTAATAAATGACTCAGGTAGCAAGTACATTAAGGTCATATCTTGTGATCATTTGGACAGGTTATCAGTTTGTTTTATATCCCAGTAGGTCCCGCCCTTATTAGAACCCAGTAGGATCCCCTGTAAGGACTCGGTAGGATTCCACGTAAGGACTCGGTAGGATTCCACGTAAGTACTCGGTAGGATTCTATGTAAAGACTCGGTAGGACCCCCTGTAAGGAATCGGTAAGACCCCTTGTAAGGATTCAGTAGGATCCCCCGTTAGGACTCGATAGGACCCCCTATAAGGATTCAGTAGGACCCCCCCTCCGTCCCGGGGAGGACCCCAACGAGCGCCCTTGATGTATTGAGGGATAACCAGTCCATCGGTTTTTTCCCCCCTGTGCCTTTTTTTCCCTGGGTAGAGTATCACTTGGCCAACTCGTCCACCCACTCTACCATCTTAGGACATGGCCCCACCCTCCACTCCTCCTGATCTAGTGAACTGTGCCTGTCAGCCTGCGACACGGTAAGTGAGGTCTCCATGTCCTTATCAGGTGACCAGATCACCTATGTAAGGATATAAGGTCACTTCCTACGTCGATGGTGAGGGGGAAAAAAAGAGTTACAGGAAGCAACTAGCCTGGCCCCTACCTCCTTCTCCCCCTTCCTTCAGGCCCCACCTCACCCGTTACTCCTATCAAGGTGCTGAAGGAGGGAGGAGTCGAGTCTCACACACACACACATGTTTCCTTAAGGTAATGTGTACAATGGTGAAATAATACAATGAACTGGAGTGTGTTAGTTTTCTTCCGTTTTTATTTCGTCTTTCAGTTTTGTCTACACTCTTGATCATTAGTGGACGCGACTCTGGTGAGGATAGTTCTATATACAGACTTAAAGAGACATGAAAAGAGCCTTAGAGAGATGGACTTAACGACACAGCCTTACAGTAATTGTCATAAAAAAACAGTTTTAAGGAGACAAGGAGACAGCCTTGAAAAGACAGTCAAAAGACGACAGTTTTAGGGAAATGGTTTCAAGGACACAACCTAAAGAGACTTACCTTAAGAAACATCATTATAGACACAGAGACAAACAGCCTTTGTCAGAAACCCTAAGGAAACACATTTAAAGGAAACAGCTTTATGGAGGCAGACCATAAACTCCCACAGCCTTAAAGAGACGTGTGGGGGCCGGGGTGCAGTGGGGACCCCTCCCATGGTGTGTGTGGGAGAAAATGATCTCAACCAAGTCAGTTAGTCAGTCAGGAAAAGCCTTCATAGAGCTGCCTGACGTAACCAAGACAACTTATATAACCAGCCACCGGAAAATGGTCTTGTGGACTGGAGAAGTACAAGGCAGTGTGTGTGTGTGAGTCTGTCTACAAGGTTAAAAACACTCAGCAAAAGTACCGAGGCACTGATGACGGTACTGAGGCCCTCAAAATACAACCGAGTCACTCAAGACCATAACCAAGACACTTAAGACAATACCAAGACAATCGTCCGTCTTACTTCATCAAGCAGGTGTCCTCCAAGATGGTCATAAACCCTCGTAAAGGTGTTCTGAGCACCTGAAGTCTCATCAACAAATCTTATGACGCCCCTCAGGTGGATGGCCAAGGTCTACCTGGTACGAGGGGGGGGGGGGGCATGTGGTTTTGCTTCATATTGTCTTGTGTGTTTCGGTACTGCTTCGTGCATTTCGGTGCTGTTTCTTGCGTTTCGGTACTGCTTCGTGTGTTTCGGTACTGCTTCGTGTGTTTCGGTACTGCTTCGTGTGTTTCTGTACTGCTTCGTGTGTTTCGGTACTCTCTTCAATACCTCATTATTATCCCGAATGTCTCGAAACTACCTTAATGGAAGGGGCGTGGGCGAAAACGGCAAGGGGGAAGAATCGGCTTACGTTCGATTAAGCACCTGAACATACCGTCTCAAGTGGTCCGGTGTGACGTAAGGATCCTGGGATGACCTGACCTTGACCTTCAGAGTGGGTTCGGGGACAACAACCCTTATCTAACAAGCTGGTACACGATCCATCAGGATAAACGACTTGGACGACCCCTTGCAGAGCCGAGATTAGACGTTACCTGTGAAGATGTTGAGATATACACAAGTTTACGACACACCTGGTACTGCCTCTGTCACCTCAGAAATAATAATAATATCAAGGTGGAATAGTCCATGCGTGAGATTCGAACCCAGTAACTAGAACCGGATTCGAATCCAGTAACTAGAACCGGATTCGAATCCAGTAACTAGAACCAGATTCGAACCCAGTAACTAGAACCAGATCCGAACCCAGTAACTAGAACCGGATTCGAACCCAGTAACTAGAACCAGATTCGAACCCAGTAACTAGAACCGGATTCGAACCCAGTAACTAGAACCGGACCCGAACCCCAATACAGGAAGATATCACTAGAAGTACGCTTATTTACGCTGACATTACATACCAATTAAAAAGAACAATTTATCAGATATTCTCAAGAAGCAAATAATAATAATTCCCAGTATCGGGCAAATCGAACCCTAGGGTAGATAGGGTTACATTTGAGCCCAGATGAGAGATTATTTCAGTCGCCTTATTATGCACGGACAATGCGTATCTATTTGCACATCCTCAACAGGCATTCCTCAAGACCCGTGTGTGTGTGTGTGTGTGTGTGTGTAACCAGTTCCACCCTGATGGTCTTTGTGATAATAAGGATCCCCTGAAGACAGACTGTGACAACTTTGGAGAACCATCGAGTTACGACCAAACTTGGTTAGTTATCGGACCTAAAATGTCTTAGTTTAACGATCCAGTGGTCATTTACGATGCGTCTGATTGATTTACCTACTGTGAGGTCTATCGTTATCTTAATTCACAATACGTCACTATAGGTTACTTCATAAATGTGGTGATGTGGTGTGAGGTAGCGTTACTCCTGCCACCATAAGTCACAATAACTTCCTTCTTAACTGTGGTGAATAACGTTACTTGTTACACTGTCACTATAAAACTATAAGTTGCTCCATAACTGTGGTGATATAGCTGTGGTTGTCACGTCACCACACCTAACTTCCTAACTATAGTGTTACGCCTGTTACAATATGTTACTATAGTTTATTGGTCTAGCAGTACTTAGAACAATGTCACCATCGTTTGTAACATTGCTTATATATTTCACTACAGATTACTTCGTTACTATGGAGCCGGATAGTTAGTGTGGAGCCGGATAGTTACCGAGGAGCCGGATAGTTCACTGGGAAGCCGGATAGTTACCTCGGATCCGGATAATTACCATGGAGCCGGATAGTTACCGTGGAGCCGGATAGTTCACCGCGCAGCCGGATAGTTACCGTGGAGCCGGATAGTTACTGCGGAGCCGGATAGATCACTTTGCCACAACACATCACAAACACCTTCATAATTGTGGCCAGACGCGGCGAGATGATCCATGTTTATGTGGTCAATAAATCGTCAGGCAGAGGTATGGTGTTAAGTCATACCTGAGGGACACCTGTACCTGCGCCCTAGTCCTCCAGGAATGTACACCTGAGAGTCAATTATACTCCCTGGACTGGTATCAAGATTAGGGCTCTACTCGCTGGATTGGTAGTAAACTTCGGATTAGATTCACTAGATTGAACATTTTTTCCCTGGATGGGTAATAAGTTTAGGGGAAAAATCAATGAAATATATGGCTTGTGATATATGCAGGAGTGTATGTTTTTTTTCCTCTTTTTTCCCGTCACTTGTTTAAGCCATGATGGGAAAAAATGCACAAGTAAAAAAAAATTGCAAAAGTAACGGAAGAAATGGATTCGAGTTACTTGATAAACGAGAAAAAAAGAAAAAAAAATGAATTATAGTTATTTGCTAAAAGACAACAATACAAAAATAACAAAAAAATCGATAAATAAAGTCAACCCAGATAGTAAAGCTAACATGTCAAACGTAAACCCTACAATCTTAGAATTGAATCCCTTCTAAATATATACATCACACAATAACTCAAACCTACTATCACAAACACGCTATATAAACTAAGATAAGAATATCACCACTAACACAACTTCCTCTTATTCACGTGACGTCCTCAAGACAGCTGGCTCCTCCACACACGAGAGACTACTGAACCAAGGCGATGATAACCACGTCTTTTAATATCTGAGACTCGGACAAGATGAATCCAGGGATGGTCTTCTTGGCGGCGGTGGTCATCAGGTGACGGGCGCTGTACGGTCGGGATCATAGGCTTGTGAGGACCGTGGAATCACAGTGATGGAAGAGCTGCCAGAATAGACAGAGGCCGAGTGATTCCTGGGGCCACGAGTCTAGAGGGAGGGAGGGAGGGATGGGGGAAGGGGGGAGGGGGAAGGGTGGAGTTGATCATATATCAGCAGGTACTGGGGGAATGTGGTGCAGGAGGAGGAGGAGGAAGACGAAGAGGAAGATGGAGAGGAGGAAGAAGACGAGCAGGACGAAGACGACGAGGAGGAGAAAGAGGAAGATGAGGAAGACGAAGAGGAAAATCAGTAACAAGATTTACCCAATAAGGTACAGATAGACTATTATACTATAGGTGGCTATAACAGGTAACCTGAACACATCTCGTTATGACACAGACACATATAAATTCACCCAGGTAATACAGGTGACATATTTACCTAACCAAAAGATACTTGGTGATGTTTACAATGAATAAGACAAGAGTGAGACTGGGGAGAGAGAGAGGTGGGGGAACCTTCCTCACTATACCGGTACGACTCGGTGTGAGGAAACCTTTAATTCACGCCTTTTGAGGAAGAAAAATAACATGCAAATTATGATGACCCCTGAGTTATCAACCATAAGTGTAGTGTTTAGTTAATGACCTAAGGAATGTGATGGATGACTTTCAACCCTTCAGATAATCTCCTCTTGTGTCTAACGAAGGAATTAGAGAACGGATTAGTGGACGGATTAGATAGATAGGCCTTTTAATTCTGGCTATCACCCCCATAAACCATCTTACCTTGTGGGTGTTTAATTACCTCAATGTACAGGTATCTTGATCTTAAACCATAATGTTAGGGGGGTTCTTTTAGAGAGGGGGTTAAACCAAAGTCGGATTATAGGGTGTTAACTAGATCATTTGTTATAGAGATACGGATAGTTATACACCCTGGAGTTATACCTCGATATCTATAATAGTCGGGGAGTTGATCATGCAGGTCAAGAACAGGTTTCATGATGGTGAAATGTGAGGTTAGGTTAGGTTAGGTTAGGTTAGGTTAGGTTAGGTTAGGTTGAGGGTGATATTAGTGGCAGATTCTAACACACACGTAACCCTATTCTCAGACACACTTAGGCACACAAACACACACCTACGCCAACCTCTCACTCGAAGGCTATATCCCCCTGTTCCTTGTGGCGGGGTATAAATAAGTCAATAATACGTCAAATTATTCACTGAAAATTGGAAAGAGAAATCGCTCAGAGCCTACGGTACAAAATGTCATAAATTAGCATATTCAGAAGGCCCCCCTATAAGGCCATCTTAAGTGGTGGCACACGCCCTCAGCTTAAGCATTGGGTCTATACTCTGGGCGTGATGTATAGTCAGGGCAGCGGGAAGCGGGTGGTGGTGGTGGCGGTGGGTGATGGTGGGTGGCGGTGGGTGATGGTGGGTGGCAGGCTGCTAGCGATATGCGGCTGCAGGTGACTGTGAGTGGTGGCGGCGGGTGGCGGGCTGTTAGCGGTGGGCGGCACACCGTCACGGAGTCCATCAGTTAATTCAATGATAATTCTGTACCTGTTCCTGGCTATGACAGGTGAGGCCGCCATTTCTCTCTCTCTCTCTCTCTCTCTCTCTCTCCCAATTTCTTCTCCTTCTCCCTTTACTCTTTCTCTCTTCCCTTGTGTCTATCCTTTTCCTTGTCTCTGTCTCTCTCTCTCTCTTATTTTCCCGAATTCTGTCTTTCTGTCTGTCTGTCTCATCACAGGACTAGGCCTCGGAGTTCAAGGTCCAGACTGACCAAGAAGCTACCCCCGTGTCACCGCCCTCCTGGTGGTGAGGGTTCAAGACGAAGGTTCAACTACGACAGCTGATCCTACGATTACTGAGGGAAGTGAACCTAAACTCATAATTAGTCTAATCCTGTCTTACCTGGTGGGTGTGAGCGGAGGTTCAGACACAGGTAATGGTGGTAATCAATCAAGGAAATGAACCTTTACTTCCATGACGCCTTTACCTCTCTGCTGGAGTTGCTATGGAGGTTCAGTTTACACAGCTGAACCAACCCAGCCACTAAGGATGCCTCCCTTGAACCTTACCGCTTCAGTCATCATGAATTTAGGTTCAAATGCTAATGAATGTCGACTCAGGAGGTTCATATTAACCATAAAAGTGAACCTGAACATATAAACCCCATTTGTATATTTATAAATTCCGCTATAGGAAAATATATATCACTAAACGAAATTTACCCCCAGATTATATCGTCAAAGTGAAGAATTTATATCACTAAGACCACTTTGTATTAAGAACTATATCGCGAAAAAAAAAATATACCAGTATATCTTACCTAAACATATATTGTCATTAGAATTATACTACAAAGAAAAGCATCATATAACACTATAGGAATAAATAACACCAGTAATATATTATCATGAAAATATACCAAGAACTATACTTTACAACATACACTATATTACCATGGCAACAATCCTCACCACTGTGTATATATATAATTAAACCAAAATACGTATATATCGTTATAACAAACGTACCACAACAAATAAACTTACTATGAAAGGTATATCATTATTATATCAAATCCGGTCGTAGGAAGATCTGTGTATTCCCAGTTTTTCTTCACATTAAGTTCACACGTTTATAATACCTCTCTCTTATACGACCTGACTCCCAGACCCGTCAATGATTAATGTGGCAAATGCTGTTAAATTATGTTCAGCTCAAAATTGCCTTAATTCTATGCGGCGCAGGTGTGTGATGTAGGTGTTTGATGCAGGTGTGTGATGCAGGTGTGTGATGCAGGTGTTTGACGCAGGTGTGTGACGCAGGTGTGTGATGCAGGTGTGTGATGCAGGTGTTTGACGCAGGTGTGTGATACAGGTGTGACGCAGGTGTTTTGCATATCATTAGTGGAGATGAAATGCGTTTTGATTTCTTATTTCTGTTTTTAAAAGTTTGTAAATACTTAATGACTTATGGTTAGTTTGGGTTAAGTGGGATCAGGTTAAGTTAGATCGAGTTAAGTGGTGGTTAACTCAAGTTAGGTTAAATTGGGTTGGTTTATGTTTGTTTAGTTATGTCATGTTAGGTTAAGTTAATGAAGTTAGATTAGAGAGAGAGAGAGAGAGAGAGAGAGAGAGAGAGAGAGAGAGAGAGAGAATAAAATCAAAACCCATAAAACTAAATTAATACAAATTCAGAATCACCCGGGATTTATATATATATATATATATATATATATATATATATATATATATATATATATATATATATATATATATATATATATATATATATATATATATATATATATATATATATATATATATATATACATTTAACAATTTAACATACAATTTAACCTCATTTATGCAGTAACTCCCATAATGTTAACTTACTAACGTACCTTTTAATACAACACAAAGTTAACTCCCTCTCTCATGAACAAGAAGTCACTAACTCAACTCTTATCTGAAGCGTGTCGAACATCTATCTAATTTGTATACTCCAAATATACGAGTATATCCTCAAAGAAAAAAATATATTCAGTATATACAGTTAGTGAGAAGTATATAAATATTCCCCCTAAGACCCCGTAAGGATATACTCACTATGTACAGGTGCGGTCAAAATTCTCTGAACACTTGGGTATACTAATATATCAGGTATGTATCAGGTATCTACTTATAGGTCATATATGCGACTGGCTAATATACCTAGTGAATGGTAAGATATATAATTCATGGCTTTTGTGTTGATCAGTGACAAAAAGTGTTCAAGGAATTATGTTCACTACTGTACAGCCCATTTACGAAAAATTCCAATACGTCTGAATGTTCAAAATTTCCTCCACTAATTAGCCAACATAGGAGCAACAACAGATGCTAAATATACAGGTCTAGTACAGGTACATATGTTCTCAAGATAGTAAGATATTCCCAAATTACCTCCTTATCCAGAATGAACTAACAACTATCATTAATAAGTGACCCGTTCTAAAAACACATCATTATCCATAATTTATTAAGAGTTTAAGTACTATGATCCAAGAAGCGAGACCACCTACTTAACACCAGGTAATATCCCAGGTGAGTACTTATTAAAATGAAGGTAAGGTTAGGTTAGGTTAGGGTTTTTCCACTAATGAGAGTAATAGATCATAAGTGTCTTACAGAGGAAGTGTATGTTGCGTCCAGTTTGTATCATGTCTAATTATTATGTGCATGATTCTTCTTCCCCACTGCTGCTGCCGCCACCACCACCGCTGATCTCATTACCTAAGGTGTGTTGAGAGTAAAGTTTTCTCTCTCTCTCTCTCTCTCTCTCTCTCTCTCTCTCTCTCTCTCTCTCTCTCTCAGACACACACACACATCAATGACCTACAATGATACACGGAACACCTTGTAAATCAATTCACAGACAAAACAAAGCTAAACCCCCGCACAGGTAACCCATATAAAGCCAAACCAAACCTAACCTAACCTAACCTAACCTAACCTAACCTAACCTAACCTAACCTAACCTAACCAAACCTAACCTAACCAAACCTAACATTAACCAAGACTGGGCTGCTCCAACTCAACATAATAAGGCCAAGTGGTACATGGGATCATAATTCTGGCTATCATCCTCCCGGAGCGACAAGTTTGTGGCCCTGTCAAGCACTCGGACACGCTGACTTGTTGACTCGGTGGTGGGACCTGATGTTTACTGAGATCTACTACTTAAAGAGGATTGACTGCCTGGGTGGACCTGCTGATCTAGCCTGCTGGAGGAGGAGGAGGAGGAGGACTCTGATGATTCAAGCTGATGGTAGGGTGAGGACTGACGATTCAAGCTTAGGACTGATGATTCAAGCTGAGGACTGATAATTCAAGCTGATGGTAGGGTGAGAACTGGACTTGGTGATCATTCAAAACCCAAAATACACACACGACTCACCCTAGGAAACTTGGTGATGAGATTATGTTAATAGGAACACATTTATCGGACCTATTTCTACACTCTAACTCCCACACTTTATCTCTGAATCACGAAGGTTGGTGCTACAGTCGACGGCAGTGTTTACATTCTGGCCTCGACGATTACAGACCATCCCACACACAGCTATTGTAAGTCCTCTCTCTCTCTCTCTCTCTCTCTCTCTCTCTCTGACATCTCCCTCTCTTCTCCTTCTTCTTCTCCACCTCCCCCTACCTTTCCACACACGCCCTCCACCTTCCACTCCACACACCTTCCCTCCACACCCAACTACTCCACATATCCCTCCAGCTCCTCCCGGGTGTTGGCTGACCCTCACTACAACTCTTGCGTATCTCGGGGTATGTGACATAGCCATAATTACTGCCAAGGGAGGCTGTCTTAAAGTCGGTCTTCCTCCCGTCCCTCTTAACCTACGCCGCCGCCTACACCTGGATCAAAGAGACTCCCTAATGGAGGGTTGATTTACGGCCTATTCTCCCTCGCTCTCTTCAAGACGACTTTTTGGGGACCTTGGATATCTCGGTCTGGTATATTTAAGAGCCTGGTGAGCTTGTTGTGTCTTATCCCCCCATCCCTCCCATCCCTCCCTCCCTCCGACTGCTTCTCCCTATCCTCCCTCCTCCCACCCCCTGTTCCTCCTCCCTCCCCCTACCCCTCCCCCCTCTTCATTCTTCCTACATCCCTATACTCCCCCTAGCCCCATCCCACCTAACTCTTCTCCACTCTATTCACCACTCCCTCCTTCTCCCTTCTTCTATCCCTTTCTCCACCTCCATCCTTCTCCCTTACTCTATCTCCACTAACGAGAACCATTAACTATTCCGAAGATAAACAATATTGACCTACGATGTATTTGTAAGATATGAAACCAAAGAAAAATAGTTGTTTGTTTACATTCTGGTTTGTTTACGTTTTGTTGATAAAGTCCATAAGGATTGGATCACTATTGAGAGTCGTTACTTTGATTCTTCGTTGACCTAAATAGTACTCGCTAGTGTCTCTCATATAAAGAAGAAAATGATAATGAAAACGATTAGAATTGCTGACATTAATATTACTGACTGGTTTAGAAGATCCACATAATATATTTTTCTTGGTTAGGTCATGTTAGAATTAGCATGTTTAATCATCAGTTAAAATAATCTAGGGTGCTTAATCTACAGGTAATGGGAAAACAACACAATGTTTATACCAAGACTCTGGGGAGGATGTAAACAAGATGCTGGAAAACTGGAGAAATTATCCCTGTACACACAAAATAGAGATAACCATGACGACCAAACATGCTAATACCACAACCAGTATGGTATTAATTTCACCAACCCGGGGTCAAGGGTCAACTCACTCGCCGAAAAAGTACTAATTTGACCGCGGGAGGAAATATTCGCTGTTGGATCTATACGATATTCAAGTCGGAATTAATTCATTGTTGACTAAGAGAAATTTGTTTTGCTTATCACGATGTAAAAATAAGATAAAAGTAAAATGAAAAAAGTATATAAATATATATAAATGAAATAAAATAAAACTGGGAGAAATTATATAAAAATACGTATAATAAACATGTAAATAAAAAAAAAAACTTACTGCATCATATTAATACCATTATAAAAATAAGTATAGCTAAGTTAATATGATTCATTATATGTTAAATACTGAATATAGTTTTAATTATATTTCGACCAAGCAACGTAATAAATTAAGTTAGACTCAAGATAAGGTGCATAATTAAACACAAACATTAAGTCACAGGCGTAATAAACTCATTGAGGCGTGAAGGTAGCCAGGTACAGGTGATCGGAGGCTTTGTTTACAAGGTGTCACAGAACGCGCCATGTCATTTCCAGCCACTTCCGAATTTACCGCCAAAAAATAAATAATGTTCCCGCCAAAATTATGTGCAGATATTTTCGCGCCAAAAAAATCCCATCGCGTTTAAAACTAATTTCTATTTTCCTATTATTATTATTTTTTATTATTTGTCTATGAATATTAATTTACTAATTATTTTTATATTTTAATTTATTGTTATTGGTTTATTTAATTTTTTTCGGTAAGTTTTCAGTAAAGTTCCTCCTAGACTCGTAATTTGTCTGGGGGGGGGGGGAGGCAAAGGTGTGGCAGGCAAGAGTGTTGATAGCAGAGATAAGAGACCTGGTCATTAAGTCTTACGGGCCAATCGATAAACTAAAAGATAAGGTAATTATCGCCAGGAGAATATAACTCACACCTGAACCCAAATTGAGGAGAAGTGACCCAGTGATTATGGATACATCAGAACCTGCCAAGTTATCAATTAATATTCTCGATAGATTTCACCTGTTTCTTGGGGAGGGGGAGGATAGAGGGAAGGGGTGTAAGGGGGTAGGGGAGGAAGAAGTAGGAGGAGGGGGGAAGAGGGAGGACCAGAAGGGGAAATTCGATCATTTTATTCTGATGTAAATAAATAAAAGTTAAATTTGGGATAGATATTTTTTTAGTTATTGTAAGTAATGGTTGTACACACACACACACACACACACACACACACACACACACACACACACACACACACACACACACACGACACCCACACCAACACCCTCTTCCAATACGGGTCAAAATCCTAACCCCTTTTAATCGCCTCAATATCCCACGTAATTAACGAAACCCCACAAGATATCACGTGGCGATATCATGCTAATGCTGGCTACTTTTGACACACAACCTATTTCCATAAACCAACATCTACAGACACTATCATGCCGAAGAGACGTCACCCTAATTAGCAGGTAAACATTCTTGAGACATTCTGAGCCCATTTGGAGGTTAACTGATATACAGAGTACATATCTCTCGACAAACACCGCGACTGGAGGAGGAGGTAGCAGGAGGGGGGAGGTAGGAGGCAGGGAGGGGGAGAGGAGGAGGAGGGAGGGAGGTAGGCAGGGAGGGAGGAGGGGAGAGGAGGTAGGAGGCAGGAGAGGGAGGAGGGGAGAGGAGGTAGGAGGCAGGGAGGAGGAGGAGGGGGAGAGGAGGCAGGAGGGGGAGGAGAGGAGAGGGAGGAGAAGAGAGGTGATCATTTGGAGAAGAAGAAAGATAAGTAGAGAAGAAAGAGCAAGAAGATAAAAAGAGTAGACGGAGGTAGAAGAGGAGAAGAAGGAAGCGAAAGAGATAAGGTAGAGGAAAAAAAATGGTAGTAAAAGCAAAAGAAAAGAGAGGGAGAAAAAATAAAATATAAATTAAAATATTTAAAGAGAAGGCAACAAGAGCTAGCACACTGTACCTCACCTCAACCCAGGTCACGACTCTCTCTCTCTCTCTCTCTCTCTCTCTCTCTCTCTCTTCCCCCCAGTCAAACATTACACCCAAGTTTCACTAAATCACAAATTACTAAAAGTTAAATAATCAATAACATTCAATAACACAACAAAGATATATTTATTAAGAGGTAAAGTCATTGTTATTTCTATGTGATTCAGGTAAAAAAAAAAGGTATTTTAATAAGTTACTAAATCAACTTTCTACACAAACAATAAACTATTTCCCCTTAACGAATGTTACCTGAGGATCTGTAGTCTTAAGGTCTCAGGTAGATAAGATAAAAAAAAATGGCAATCAAGATGTCAGAATACACAGGTAAGGTTTTAATAACAGGTCATTGTGAGGAGGAGTGTGGTGATGCCCCTCCTATATGGGTATGTGTGTGTGTGTGTGTGTGTGTGTAAGCTATCAGTCTCAACCGGTTTCCACTTATCCTTGTCTCACCTAAAATTAACTATAGGGTTAGGTTAGGTTAGGTTAGGTTAGGAATAAGATGAAAGTCTATTTAATGGGGGAACTTTTTTATATTTCTTATTTCTTCCGTCAACCTCACATAAAACACACACACACACACACACACACACACACACACACACACACACACACACACACACACACACACACACACACACACACACACACACGACACCCTACCCTACACCCTCACCCTCCCCCACCACTCCTGCCCCTCCCCCCACCATAAGACCTGTTGCCGGTCCTTCAACAGTATCGACATCCATCAAGACCAGCGCCTGACCTCTCCCCCCCTCCCCCTCCCCGACCCCCCGCCTCACCTGGGCTCACCTGTCTCACTGAGGCTCCTTACTGCCACTCACTTATTATAGACCGCAGGCAAACCCAGATCTAATTACCCACGAGTCCTTTGGGGAGTCCTACGTCTCGAAGGATCGGGTCCTGAGCAAGTTATATCAGAGACAAGTTACGTGTAGTAATCCTGTTGGTTATAAATAGTTCCCTCCTCCTCCTACTCCTTCTCTTCCTCCTCCTCCTTCTCCTTCTCCTTCTCCTCCTCCTCCTATTCTCCATCCTCCTCCTCTTCTTCTTCCTATCACCTTATCCTTATTACTATTATTATCACTAATAGAAGCTATAGTAGTAGTAGCAGTAATGGTAGTAAGAACACGTAGTAAGTAGTAGTAATAGTAGTAGTTATTAGTAGTAGAAGTATAATAATAATCGTAGCAATAGTAACAACTGGTATCATTATCATCATCATCATCATCATTATCATCATCATTAACCATTTAACCTATCATCATTTTCTCCTCACAAACACCATCACGAACACGAACAGCCCCTCCTCCCCCCCCTCCCCCCTCCCCCCCTCCTCCCAGAACACACCTTAATTGCACCTGTAATTCCATCTCTCACCGAGTAATTAACAGAGAGGCATTGCTATCTGGGCTCTGTAATGGCTGGCTAATTGTTATGAACTGTCTAGTCTTAATGTCTAGTCTCAATGGCTTCTTATTCGTTTCATCCCTGGGGCCTTTTGTCTAGTCTATCTTGGGATTTAATTGAGGTAGAAAGGAGGGCATTGGGTGCAGGGGTGTGTGTGTGTGTGTGTGTGTGTGTGAGGCGTTCGTGCAGGTCGTCGGAATGATACGTCCATCAGTACTGAATCCGTGCGTGAAAATCAGTCATCTATTCATTTTCTTCAACTCTTTCCCTGTGTTTCTCCAATCAGCTGACTGACGTAAACATTACTATCATACTTCACACAAGATTACAGTAATTCCTTTGTATTTACGACTACCAACATGTAATCTATATAAACCAATGTATATATATTTATATAAATCATAACGTAATTTATATATCAGATATAAATAATAATAGTATATAATTTTAGATAATAGATTCAAGACACCAATAATTGTAATGACCAAATAAAAATTTCAGGTTACATCGTGTTTCTATGTATTTACCTGTATCTACCTGTACTTAACCTGGGAGTACAGGTGATGAGGTTTTATTGTCTCTATCAATTGGTCAAGTAATATGGCGGTAATATGACGCTGTGACACGAGTTTTTATTTAACTACGAAGGATGCTCTGTCGATTAGGTTAGGTTAGGTTAGTACTGAAGCCATTTATCTAGAACGCACTTATATAAAGAACAGTTCAAAATGTCGTATAATCAATAAAGTTAATGAAATCGTCGCTGCGTCCCAATTATACCCCAAAAGGACAGAACATACCTAACCGGGTGACGGGGCGAGACAGGTAGGGAATAGGTGACGGGGGTGACGGAGGTTGAAGGAAGGTGACGCACATTCTCCCCGTAACAGGAATGGGAGGGAGAGAATCCACAATATACACCCGTCTTGCCAATGGCTGTCACCTACACCAAATAATTTAAGTTTTAACGAAATTCCTTTGTTGCATTTTTTCCCCAGGCGAGCCTCCGACTACCCCATTATAACATTGAGATGGTATAAATTTGCGTACATAATCCTATGAAAAAAAAAGAACTACTAAGACGATTTACCTGTTTATATTTTTTCTCCAAGGATCTTCAATGATGTTAAGGTATTTATATAAACAGTAACACCAACAGAATCAACGGAACAGTAACAGGAGCCCAACAACAGGAGGTCTAGATAGCCTTCATTGCATCACCTGTTCTGAGGCTTCACTTGTCCACCTCCAACTGGGTAAAGAATTTTCCTCTAATTGCCAGAAAGATGGATCAGTCGCTCCTGACCCACACCTCAACCCGTCAACAACACCGGGAAATAAAATACAATATCACTTACCACACTCGTACAAAGGCAAAAACAAAAGTATATCACAAATTCCTAAATAAACAAAAATAAATCAGAGTCTTTAAAGGTTTTTCTTACTTATAACTTACAAGAGGTTGAAAATAACTCGTCTCAAAGTATTAAAAAAAAATCCTTCCCAGAGATCCTTCGTATCATAAGGATCGGAAGGACCTTCAACCTTAGGCATTTTAAAGGTTAGGCTCCCCTACAGTAGCAGCCGCCGTGTTTCTGTCAGGATCTTCCCTGGAGAGGAACGTGTGATAGTCACGGTTAATGTGACGTTGGAGGGATTTGGGGAGGAGGAGGGATGAGGGTTACCGACTGATCCGTCTACAAGAACGCTGTTGCCCTTTTGACCACGGGAGAGAGTCGGCCTTTATTGTTTGTTTACATCACCATGTTTAGGGTAAGCTGGTATATTGAGCGAGGGAGGTCTCTCTCTCTCTCTCTCTCTCTCTCTCTCTCTCTCTCTCTCTCTCTCTTTCGTTTCCCTCATCACACAGCCGTGGAGGAGGACGGCTCCATCACAGTCACAGGAGAATTGTTTAATATCGTCATAAACTCCATCTAGTTGTTTTTGTGTTGAGATCCTGAGTGTGGGGGAACCTCTCTTGATGCCTCCTACACGCTCCTCCACGCTCCTGCACGCTCATATTTATTCCTATACCGATCTACATGCTCCTACACACCCCCTAGATGCTTCTACATGATCCCGCACGCTCTTACACGGCTCAATACATCCTGCAATGACTTAAACAACCATTGACCAGCACTATTACTCCCTCCCCACACACACACACACACACACACACACACACACACACACACACACAGTATCCCAAGTTTCATAATATCTTCCATTCTATCCAAATTTACTTCACTGAATATTTTTTTTTTATTATCATCACCAAACATTTGCATATTCACATTAAGTCCCTCACGTCGAACAATAACAACGGGAGATATTTTCCAGATCTGAACATTTAGAGGGAAATATTTTTATTATATTGCTCAGGTAAGTTTAAAATGATAATAATATTTTAAGAGTTATATTTGTGTTATATATTTTGAAGTATATCGAAGGAGAATTATATATTTTTTGAAGGGGACAATTTTAGATACCATGATTATTTTTCTCTTCCTTCTATCTCTTGTATTTTGGGTTATATGATTTTAAGTTTTATTTTCATCTCAAAATTTTAAAGTTTTTTTTTTTTTTAAATTGTGACTTGGAAGAAGAGGATTTGGATGTTATATTCTGATGATGTCTGTTACGTGGTTGTTAAGTTAGGTTAGGTTAGGTTAGGTTAGGTTAGGTTAGGTTAGGTTAGGTTAGGTTAAGTTAGGTTAGGTTAGGTTAGGTTAGGTGATAGCTCATCCACGTACATAAACATTAGACTTTTCAAAACGACTTCTCTTATCAAGTAGTAGTAGTAACCATCCATACATACATACATACATACATACATACATACATACATACATATATACATACATACACCATTTTTTCTTCTTTCATGTCGTTAGATCAAGATACTAGTACGGTAAAGCCAGCCTCTCTCTCTCTCTCTCTCTCTCTCTCTCTCTCTCTCTCTCTCTCTCTCTCTCAGGTACCACCAGTATGTCTGCCACCAAAGGAATCCGGAAAATGTAAACATATCCACTATTAATTGTTCTCGTGGATCCAGACTCGTGTTGGCTCTCACTTAATGGCCCGATTTACGATTATTCTTTGAGTTTTGTTGAATAATAAGACTCAGGTTAATGGAGTTAGTCTTATAAATTACAAAACTCGAAAACAACAAGAGCTGATGTGTGTGGTCGAGTGAATGTCTGTTCTCTTGTGTAGTTTTTGCGTTTATGTTTTGTTTATGTAATCTGAGTAAAGTAAAATATTAATGAAATTCGGGTTTTTCGTCTGTAATGTTTGGGGTGTGTGTGTGTGTGTGTGTGTGTGTGTGTGTGTGTGTGTGTGTGTGTGTGTGTGTGTAACAGGTTGATAAAATATATAAGAAAGGATCACAATTATAACCAACCTATGTAAATTTTGTCAACATTATATAAGAAACTAACCAATTAAAACCAAATTCCAATTTACATAAACCACGATTACAAACACCGTCCCCCCTCCACCTCCCGTAGCTGTCATAGATATCCCTCCTCTCCACCAGGTAGCGTCTGCACAGGAGGTAAACATCATTCTCACCTGGCTCTAATCTGTCTCACCTTCGTCAGTAGAGGACAAAAGGTCTTAAACCATGAATTATCGCTATTTTTTTTCACCCTAAACAATAATTTATACTCAGGGGTGATTGATAAGCCGTATCTACATTAAGGGTTAAATCACCCATTATCACCCATAAACCCATGATGTGGTTGTGTCATAGAAAACCCATGATGATGTTTAAACCCATGATGTGTCGTATATATCCATGATTTAAACATACCCATTAGACCTATATATATTGATGAGATATGGGCATCAAGAGGTATCTTTAAAACAAACAAACAAACAAGCAAGCAAATAAACAAACAAACAAACACGCACGCACTAACACCCCCACACACAGACCATAAGAGGTAACGCCCAAATGAGATAAATTAAATAATAATACGGGGTGACCCATATCGACCCAATCACTAGGACGGCAGTGACCTTTGACCTCTGATAGCGGTCTGGAACCCGTTAAGTGGTGGCAGTTCCAACCCAACCATTGATGACTGTGTGTTTGTCTGTCATCATGTTGAGAAAAGGTGGAATTAGATTAAGGTATTAATGACGATTGGTGTTCATAAGAAGAGGAGGAAGAGGAGAAAATGAAGTGGAGGAGAAGGAGGAAGGAGGAGGAGGAGGAGGAGGAGGAGGAGGAGGAGGAGGAGATGAAGAGTAGTAGTAGTAGTATTAGTAGTAATAGTAATAGCAGTATCAGCATTACTATTAAACTATCACCTCCAACACACACATTACACCGCCAAACAGAAGATTACATTATGTACTCGTCAGGTGAATAGAGTTAACACAATATCACTGAGTTGTAGGGGTCGTCACGGGTCACTTGTGGTGGTTTCCTCACAACACACTGGTTTGGTCTCACTTGTCATACTGTACAAGCTTTGGGGTGACCAGAGGCAGAAGTGACCCTCCCTCAAGCACTCTATCTCCAACAGCCCTCATCTCCACCATTACACCACCTCCAACAACACACCACCTTCACCAACACACCACCTTCACCAACAGCTCTCATCTCCACCATTACACCACCTTCACCAACACACCACCTTCACCAACACACCACCTTCACCAACACACCACCCTCACCAACACACCACCTTCACCAACACACCACCTTCACCAACTTCACCACCTTCACCAACACACCACCTTCACCAACACACCTTCACCAACACACCACCTTCACCAACACACCACCTTCACCAACACACCACCTTCACCAACACACCACCTTCACCAACACACCACCTTCACCAACACTCTTAGAAGCATACATACCCTTTGACCCCTCCTCACTGATCCCTGACCAGTTCTGACCACACGGTGATCAATAATGTCTCCTGACAGTCTAAAAGCAACAGGTCAAAGTAGTCACCAATTAAGAAGTAAAGTAGACATAGTAAACAAAAAATAAACAAGAAAACAAACAAACAAACATATCCAAACAAAATCAACAAACCCAGATGGAATTTTTATCTGGTAATGAAATTTTAATGAAGATAATTAAATTAAATAGAGAACTTAAGGTTATATTAGGTATAGAATTATTTAAAACCAATTATGGAAAGTAGTCAAGGCCCAGCAAGACGAGACACACCGTGAAACCTCGACACAAACACAACACGTATGGTAAACATGTACTTTCAGTGTTTAATACCTGATATAAACCCGATTATAACAAGTTCTCTTTCTCTCTCTCTCTCTCTCTCCTTTTTTTTGGGGTGGGGGTGGGTGGGGGGTGGTGGGGGAGTCTTAAAAGATCAATCGTATCGTCGTTCCACCCACCCCACCCCACCCCCCACCTTTAATGCCAACTAAAGTCCCCGTTCTGCCCCACTGCCCAGCCAGCCCACACCCTCCTGGACTGACTGACTGCTTGTGTGTTGAAGTCTTCCGGTCGATTACAAATTCTAACTCAACAAGGATAGCAATAAGACTTGAGGTGAGGGAGGGTGATGGTAGGAGGAGGTGGAGAGGAAAGGCACCCACATCAGGTTTAAAGCAACGTTTTAAATGGTAGCACACACACACACACACACACACACACACACACACACACACACACACACACACACACACACACACACAGTGCTCAGTTGTCACTACAGTGCTCAGTTGTCAGATGATGATCTCGTCTGTCTGTGCCACTCCACGCCAATACCAACAACCAAAGGCTTAACTGCTGGGTTGAACGAGACGCTGATGTGAAGTGTGGGAGTGTGTGTGGTGAAGGACGAGTGTTGGTGGCGTGGAGGTGGCAGATTAACTGGTGACTTTGGAGTGAGATATAGTTGAACAAACACACACACACACACACACACACACACACACACACACACACACCTCTAATAGAAGACTTTGAACGTATTATACATACATTAATGCACAGAGCTGTTCCAATAAATCCTCCTCTGACATTATTTATAGATATGAATCTGGTCCACACACTCATTAAATCAGGTCACCTTATTATAATGTCCTTGTTTACCTGTTTGAGGCTCGCCAGGTAACCCGTGTGAGACAGGGGGTAGGTGTGTATGTGTGTGTGTGTGCTAATGACGTGTTTGGACAGTCCAGGCAGGTGAAAGCGGCTACTACCACCACCACCATCACCACTACCTGAGCCCCCCCCCCCAGACACACAAGTGACACACCACATCAATGTTATACTTCTCTCGTTTTTCTGTTTCTTTTTTTATACTATTGTCTTTATGTTAATCTGGTTTTTTTTATTAATTTACCTGGACTTTCATTTTTCTCTCACATTTCTCTCTCCCTTTCTCTCTCTCCCTTTCTCTCTCTCTCTTCTCTTTATCTTTCTCGTCTTCTCAATCTTCCATATATTAAGTCTGTTGTTTTACTTAATTCTCCCCCATCTTATTTTTTTTTAATCTTAGTTTCTCTTTCTTTTTTATACTCCTCCTCACCCCCATTGACCTTTCCAGTGGGGTCATATTGCATTATCACATGGCCATCATCCGTCAGTCTGTCTGTCCTCTACCCCTGTGATCGTATGAAATAACAGACAAACACACGAACTTTTTGGCCAATAGCTTTATATCATTGTTTAGCTTAGACTATAAACATTGAAAACGGGTCTAGCTTCTGTTTGTCTGTCTGTCTGTCTATATGAATAAATGTATGTATATATCATTCTCTCTTCCGTCTGGCTGAGTATGTCTGTCAGTCAGGTTCTGTCTGTGTGCCTGTCTATTGCATCTCCTTTATGTGTGGCAGTATTTCTCTATATATAAATACACATACAAAATACTACTTCCACTCTCACCACCAGACTTACCACATCATCGCCACTACCACCACAATCAAAACTACCACACCACCACCAGTACACCACAGGTAAGGGAAGATCTAGGGGTGAGGAGGAGAAAGGTTCCTCTTGAGTTGTGTGGGCCGACGGGGATCATGATCTAACACATGTACATCAGCATCCTCAACCCTCGTGAGATTTGTCCCTGTTGAGATAAAAATGCAGGGGACAGGTGTATGGTGAGGCAGATGACCCAAGACTAAGGGGGTGGTCTCTCTCTCTCTCTCTCTCTCTCTCTCTCTCTCTCTCTCTCTCTCTCTCTCTCTCTCTCTCTCAGGTACTCAATAAGGGATCGTAGTCTCACGTTGACACAGACCTCATGCTGTTCTTTCTGCAGGTCCCGTCACACAGTTATCAGCGTGGGGTGGTCTTGTATTGAAAAGGAACCAAAGTGACCATATACTGATTGCTTATTAGTACTCTTAGGTAACCTTAGTCCCATACTAATAGAGGACCATGGTTCTTAAGTCTAACCATTATTAGGTTAGGTCAGGTCAGGTCAGGTTAAGTTAGCCGCCTTAAAAAATTAAGGTGTATTAAAAATAACTTATTTTTAGTTAAAGAAAGGATAAGAACTTATACCAAAAAACGACTTCTGAAATTCAGTTGTCATTCATCTAAGCAAAACATTACTGTCTCGTTGGGCTTGACAGGAAGACAGGCTGACAGGCTGACAGGCTTTAGACTAAGGAAGAAAATGTCCTCAGGGAAATTTTAAGCTCGTCTCAATTAATTTCCTTCTTCTTCTTCTACTAAAAGTAACTACCAGAGATAAGTAGATAAAAAAATATAAAGAACAAATAAAAACAATAAGAAAAGAACTCACAAATGGCTTTACATTCAAGACTTAAGGCGGAAGATGATTGTTCCAACACGAGTAAAATTACGAGCTTCACCCGTCACACATAAACCCTCCTCTTGGCCGAGCTTCACCCGTCACACATAAACCATCCTCTTGGCCGACTTCACCCTCAGACACAAATCCTCCTCTTAGCCAGGGTCCCCTCAGGCATAAGCCATCCTCTTGGCCAGGCTTCACCCGTCACATAAACCCTCCTCTTGGCCAGAGCTTCACCCGTCACATGTCCATCCTCTTGGCGGAGCTTCACCTCAGACGCAAATCCTCCTCTTAGCCAGATTCACCCTCCAGACGCAAGCCATCCTCCATGGAAACTTCACCCGTCACACGGCTCATCCCTCTTGGCAGACTTCGTCCCTCAGACATAAACCTCCTCTTGGCAGGCTTCACCCTCCAGACGCAAGCCCTTTGGTCCCGAGCCACCTCTCAGACATAAACCAACCCTCTTGGCGGACTTCACCCCTCAGACATAAACCACCCTTCTTGGCCGAGCTTCACTCCTCAGACATAAACCCTCCTCTTGGCCGAGCAGAATGTGGACGACCTGCAGCCATCCGGAAAACCCTGGTATTATGTCATAATAAATAGATTACCCCCTCTTGCGGCGAACACGTTCCCTCCTCAGCGTGATGGGCAGTAAGAGCTCAATCTTATCAAGGGTTGAGAGTGCCTACACCCCTCAACTTACACCCAGGGCTTTTACCTACACCCAGGGATCAATCTACACCCAGGGCTCAACTTACACCCAGGGCTTTTACCTACACCCAGGGATCAATCTACACCCAGGGCTCAACTTACACCCAGGGCTTTTACCTACACCCAGGGCTCAATCTACATCCAGGGCTTAATCTACACCCAGGGCTCAATCTACACCCAGGGATCAATCTACACCCAGGGCTCAACTTACACCCAGGGCTTTTACCTACACCCAGGGATCAATCTACACCCAGGGCTCAATCTACACCCAGGGCTCAACCTAACACCCACAGCTCAACATACACAAGAGGTCAAGCTGTCTGGTTTATCACTGCCCGTGTGCGTTATTAACTCTCGTGTGCGTCTGTCACATTAAACCAGTTAAGTGCAATATCTCCCTAACTCGTAATTTTGGACAATAGTGTAGGAAGCTGAGGGCTGATGTGAGTGGTGAGTGTGAGTGTGTGTGTGTGTGTGTGTGTGTGTGTGGTGAGTGTGTGTGTGTGGTGAGTGTGTGGTGTGTATGTGTGTTAGAGGAAAGGTCTTCACTTGGTGGAAGTGATGGGTTATTATCACAGGGTGTTTGAGAGACTTGTTTTGTTTTTGAAGAACATGTTTTTTTTCCTGTTTTACTGCACCCATCATCATTAAATATTCCTCCCTATATTATCATTATTTATTTTTATTCTTCTACTTCCTCTACTTCTTCTCTTTCTTCTTTTTTATTGTTTCTTTTTATCTCTATCTGCAAATTTTCATCTTATTCTAAACACAAAACCCTAATCCTTCACTTCGCTCTTAACAACACAAAAACACAATCACCACAACAGCCCTCAATTTTATATTCAAATTTTAACATGATTTTTTTTTTCTTGCATATTTATATTTTTAAAACTAAGATCCTGATAAATGGTGTTTTAAAGCATTGATGAAGAACCTAGTAATATAAGACCTAGTTAATGGTGCTTAATAACCCTGGTAGTTGAAGCACCTAAAGTAAAATATACATAAAAATAATAATACTCAGACTACCTTGATTCTTTCCACCAATAAAAACAAAAAATAACAACAAAACAAAAATATTTAACTCTCTTTCCTTCACCGAGATGATATTTTCACGTCTCTCTCTCTCTCTCTCTCTCTCTCTCTCTCTCTCTCTCATACGGGGGTCAGTGAGTACTCTCCAGTATTTCTAGGACGTTGGATGAGTGAGTGAGTGAGTGAGTGAGTGAGTGAGTGAGTGAGTGAACGAGGAGTGAGTGAGTGAGTGGATGCTTCTCAATAAGATCAAAAACAATGATAAGCAACACGATGATTGCAAGGAGATGGAAGAAGGAGGAAAAAGCTTGTCCCAAAGTAGGAGAATGAACGAGAGGAGGAGGAGGGAGAAGAGGAGGGGAGGGGAAGAGGAGGAGGAGGAAGAGGAGAAGGAGGAAGAGGAGGGAGGGAGAGGAAGAGGAAGAGGAGGAGGAGGAAGAGGAAGAGGAAGAAGAGGAGAGGAGGGAGAGAAGATGAGGGGGAGGGGAAAATAGGGGGACAGACAGACAGACAGACAGACAGACAGACAGACAGACAGACAGACAGACAGACAGACAGACAGACAGACAGACAGACAGACAGACACACACACACACACAGACGGTGAAATCAACATAAATATTCACCTTTTTCTCTGACGACTCTAAAACACTATTTCCCTGTTCCCTTTTTTCCCTAAAGACTCTTAAGACACTATTTCCCTAGCACTGTTCCCCTCTCTTCCCCTGAGTCCCTAGTCCCTCCCCCTGAGCCCTTACACACAGGACCATACACAGGCTGAGTTGTTTGACCTTTGACGTCATAAAGCCCTTAAACTGACCTGAGTAATAAACGAAGCGGTGACGATTGAGTCTTAATTGTTTACTAGAAGAGGAAGATGGAGGAGGAGGAGGAGGAGGAGGAAGAAGATGTAGGAGGAGGAGGAGGAAGAAAAAGGAAGAAGAAGGAGAAAAAGAAGGGAGGAGAAAGAGACGAAGGGAGGAGGAGGAGGAAGAAGGAGGAGAAAGAGAAGAAGGGATGAGAGAGAAAAAGGAGGCGGAGGAGGAGGAGAAATGAGGAGGAACAAGAAAGAACAAGAAGAAAAGAAAAATTTAAGATGGGAGAACTAGGAGGAGGAGTAAGAAGAAGAAGAAGAAGACGAAGAAGAAGAAGAAGGAAGAAAGGGAAAGACGAATCACCAGGAAATACACAATATCTTCCTTCTTCTGGGAAAGACATGAAACAAGAAAGTATAACAAAATTCAAATTCTATAAAAAAAAAAATCCCATTCCTAATTACATCAATAATCCCTAATTACTATCATATTAATCCTCATAATCCCAAAACATCAGAGACCAAATCCCCCTAAGAGATAAAACTTGATAAATTAACCTGTTTTGACTCCCTCTCCTGAGACCGGCAACTTGGCCGGTCACCCACGCGTGGCTCCGGACGACAATAGAAGGGGACACCTTAATGGTTTGGGTAATTTACGGTAACCGATAATTACATTAGTAGAAAGCCGGTAATTGGTGACGGTAGCGGCCGGATGAACTATGGTAGGGTATAGGATTATCTCCCTGTTCCGGTTATTTCTGGAGGCTGTAGGGAGGGAGGGAGAGGGGGAGAGGGAGGGGGAAGGGGGAGAGGGAGGGAAGAGAGAAGGAGGGAGGGAGGGGTAGAATAAACACAGCTAAAAATAAAGGCTAGAGAAATACGAAGCTTTAAGAGAATATTAAAACAAACTGGATTACGTGTTACTAAAAAAAGCTGTGACTTAGAAACATAAACACACAAAATAAAAAATATATATATATAAAGATAGGAAAGAAAATATTGCGAGGAAACCTTATATTATAGTAAAATATGAGACGTTAACAGAAATGGAGAAATGGAACAGGAATGAGAGAGAGAGAGAGATGGAAAGAGAA
Organism: Homarus americanus; assembly: GCF_018991925.1. NCBI lineage: Eukaryota > Metazoa > Arthropoda > Malacostraca > Decapoda > Nephropidae > Homarus > Homarus americanus. The sequence continues at coordinate 212,568 of NW_024740134.1, forward strand.
GGAGAGAATAGAATGAAGGAGGACGAGAAGAAGTAGGAGGAAGAGGAGGGGAAAGAAGAGGAAGAAGGCAATGGAAGAAGAGAAGGAAGAAGAGGAGGAAGAGGAAGAAGAAGAGGAGGAAAAAGACCAATGTGTATTAATTGGGGCTGATCACTCGTGCATGGTGCATTAAGCTCCCCCCTGGACACTGTTACCACCACCACAACACCACACACCACACACCTTACACTCTTATTATTATTAGTATTAATATTATTAGTATCATTATTATTATTATTATTATTATTATTATTATTATAAATACATAATTAATAAAGAATAATAATAAACATAATTTGAACCAGTTAATGACAACAGGAATAAGATAGATAATTTCAATATTTTTTTGCATTTTAAAGATTAACAGTTTCTTGTAACGTTCTTCACAAATTGCCTACAATTATACCCATTTTCTCCCTATGAAAAAAAATAGAATTGGTCTAATTTCTCTTCCGAAAGATAAATAAATTCACCGTCTAAACATCGAAAAACACCCACTTCTCTTCTAGCCAAAGTCAAGGAGTCAATCATGTCATTAAACCCAACCCAACCCAACCCAACAACCCAACCCAACCCAACCCAACCTAAGCTAACAACCCAACCCAACCCAAACAACAACCCAACCCAACCCAACCCAACCCAACCCAACCTAAGCTAACCCAACCCAACCCGAACCTAACCTCACTCCAAATTCCCGTAAAAGTAAACAATTCTTCGCCAAAATTTTCTCGCCAAAGTAAATGAGAGGATGATGTCACGAAGTTAACACGCCAGGAGCCGCTACTTTAACCCTCATAATAACTAAGTCTCTGGCTGATATTTTTGGCGTTAATTTTACCTTGTCTGGGAGGTGAGCCGATCTTGTGGCAGTGTTACGGGACCATTATTATTATTATATTCTAGCTATGATAGAGAGAGAGAGAGAGAGAGAGAGAGACGCCATTAACCTAACCTAACCCTCAGGTAGCGTTAGGCTGCAGGTTAATCATCAGGTGAAATAAACTTGGAGGTAAAATAATCTCCAGGTGATCTGATGTGACACTGATAAGGGAAGGCAGGAGAGGGTGGTGGTGGTGGTGGTGGTGGCCTAAGAAGATAACAGCTTGTGATAGTGATGATGATGATGATGATTATAAGATAACCAAGACGATGACCCGAAGGAGGGGGGTAGGTAAGGGGGTGGAAAAGGGTAGGGGTAGTGAGATAAAGGGGGTGGTGGTAAGGGGGTAGTATCTATCTATTTATTTACCTATCTCTATCCAATTCGTCACCTAACCTAACCTAACCCCCAGAGAGACTGCATAACACGGCGCTACTCGGTCCACCCACCTATCCATCATGACCCGCCCTGCATTCTGCCTTAGAGGAGTGAAAACTCTTTATCTCTCCCTGTTGTTGTGTTTTTTTTCCCTCCCTCCCTCCTTCTCTCCCTCTCTCTCTCCCTCTCTCCCTCCCTCTCTCCCTCCCTCAGGATGCGTGTTTAATGCCTCACCTGTTGGGCTTCCACTCAACCCTGACGAACCTACCTGACAGCGGGTCCACACACACACACACACACAAAAAAGTATTTGTTCATAATTCCATAACTAAAACAATCAAGTTCTTAAACCTCTTAAACCTTTATCCCTTAAGGGGTTTTATGTATACCTATGTTTTTTTTGAGGGGGGGGTTATATCAATCCCTAAACCTCAGGGTGTAATTTGTTTTAGTCCTGTGGTCCTGAAATTGGGGACAAATATTCATCTGTATAACCTAATCTAACCTAACCTTCCCCTTAACCTAATCTAACCAAACCTAATCCAAGACAGGCCACAGGGTATCAGGGTCTTCCAAATATCCCTTCAGGACCTTGACGTGTTCAGTCTGTGGTCGTTGTGAGTTTTTTATACAAGCCTTCAGGTCTTAAACCAACACCCAAAACATTAACAATTCTTCAGGTTTAACAGGTTTTTAAATTGCCTTCAGGGTTTAATACTCACTACCAATGCCCCCCCCCAAAAAAAAAAATTAAAACCAAATCACAAACGTATTAAAAACCCACATCTTAAAACAATATAAACCTCTAGATGTTATTTATATATGTTTCTGAAATTCAATTAGGTATTTACGTGTTTCTTTCAGGTGAGATAAAGTTCAGTTACGACAGTGAAACTATACAGAGAAAACTTGTAAAATAAATAAATAAATAAATAAATAAATAAATAAATAAATAATAAATAAATAAATCCTAGGACCCTTAAATTTACACAGTGTCCTTTTTAATAATTTAGTAAAGTTTATTAATATTTTTAAGTTTGTTTACATATATCTACATCTTTGATTACATGACGTCACCATTATTCAAGTCTTTGATCACATGACGTCACCATTATTCACGTCTTTGATTACATGACGTCACCATTATTCACATCTTTGATTACATGACGTCACCATTATTCACTAATTTATTCCTTTACCGATGACCAATGAAGACAAGACTTAGGATGTAAATAATAAGTCTTTTTATGGCTACAGAATTAAACCAAAAATTAAACCAAAAAATAATCCAAAAACTAAACCGAACGATAACTACGATGATGAATATACCACGATAACGATGACTTCAGGCTAGATACAATATCTCTTAGAAGAACTAGGTAATAGCAATCGTTCTTTATGTATAATATAACACCTTCAAGGCATAAATTTGTTCCGTAATAATCTGTCTTGTATTTTCCTGTTGTGTGTATGGATGCCTGACAACTTTTACTGAATCTTCCTCCAAATGGTGAATATTTATCAACTTTTACTCAACCACCGACAGCCTCTGACCTATTCAACCACACCTCTCCCTCCTCCTCCTCCTCCTCCTACTACTACTACTAGCTTACCCTCCTCCCTCCTCCCCCCCTCCCTCCCTCCCTCCTCACCCCTCTAACCTGGGGGAAAGAGGAAGGGTGTGTAATGTCACCTAGTGTACCTGTTGACCTACCTGTGCCTACCTGAGTGGGGTGTTCTGTGAGTGTAGGTGTGTCTGTGTCACATCAGTGTACCTGTGTGTCTACCTGAGTGTACCTGTGTCTACCTGGGTGTGCCTGTGTCTACCTGTGTACCTGTGTCTGCATCAGTGTACCTGTGTCTGCCTGGTACCTGTGTCTACCTGAGTGTACCTGTGTCTACCTGAGTGTACCTGTGTCTACCTGAGTGTACCTGTGTCTACCTGAGTGTACCTGCGTCTATTAGGATTACAATTATGGATTATATGATCAGCTGAGGTCGTATCAGATCCATCAATCCACCAACGCCCACCGGTATTGTCCACGCCTGAGAGGGAGCTGCACGAGTCCATGCCGCCCACATGACATGACGCCACGCCTTCCCCGGTCCAGGAGGAGGAGGAGGAGGAGGAGGAGGAGGAGGAGGAAGGAGGAGGAGGAGGAGGAGGAGGAGGAAGGAGGAGAGAAGAAGAAGAAGAAGAAGAAGAAGAAGAAGAAGAGAAGCAAGGGGTTAAGACAGGTAGAAGGTAAACCTGAGTTGTGTTTTTGCATTGTTGTTAATGGTCTTGTGATGTTCCTTATAGGGTGAGAGAGAGAGAGAGTTATATTGCTCTACCGTATTTTTACTTAGGATGATTCTTGAGTCACCAGCATCCTCTAACACTGACTCAGGATGATTATTGAGTCACCAGCATCCTCTAACACTGACTCAGGATGATTATTGAGTCACCAGCATCCTCTTACACTGACTCAGGATGATTATTGAGTCACCAGCATCCTCCTACTGACTCAGGATGATTCTTGAGTCACCAGCATCCTCTTACACTGACTCAGGATGATTCTTGAGTCACCAGACTCAGGATCCTCTACACACTCCTCTTACACTGACTCAGGATGATTATTGAGTCACCAGCATCCTCTTACACTGACTCAGGATGATTATTGAGTCACCAGCATCCTCTTACACTGACTCAGGATGATTATTGAGTCACCAGCATCCTCTAACACTGACTCAGGATGATTATTGAGTCACCAGCATCCTCTTACACTGACTCAGGATGATTATTGAGTCACCAGCATCCTCTTACACTGACTCAGGATTATACGTAATACACCAGCATCCTGCATTGAGCCGGGAACCATTATCTCCTGTTTGGTCACAATACCACCACCTACCACTACGCCCTTTTTCCCTCTCCCGCCCGTATATAGCCCAGGCAATATTCCACATCCTTGTCTCACGCCCACATGCAAGCACCTTGGTCTCACTAATTCCCCGGAACCTAACCTAACGTAACCTAACCTAATCTGACCTAACCTAACCTAACCTGACCTAACCTAACCTATCCCAACCTAACTTAAACTAATAAGACTCATCGTACTCAAGAGGTTAAATCATCGTACTCAAAGGGTTAAATCATCGTACTCAAGGCGTTAAATCATCGTACTCAAGGGGTTAAGTCATCGTACGCAAGACGTTAAATCATCGTTCTCAAGGGGTTAAGTCATCGTACTCAAGGGGTGAAGTCATTGTACTCAGGAGGTTAAATCATCGTACTCAAGGGGTTAAGTCATCATACTCAATGGGTGAAGTCATTGTACTCAGGAGGTTAAATCATCGTACTTAGTAGGTAAAGTCATTATACTCGAAGGATTAATGACTTAACCACTTCATTCCTCCGACTTAAACTCAGACATTACAAATGACTTGACGTTTACAGATACACCACCACCACCACCACCACAACAACAACAACAACCATTACAACAACAACAACCACCACCACCACAACCACCACCACCACCACCACCACCACCACCACAACAACAACAACAACAACAACAACAACCACCACCACAACTCCTCAATGAAAATACAAAAAAAAAATCAATTTATCACCTTAAAAAAAAAAACCTCGACACTACACTAAAAATAACAATCAAATAAAAATCATCCATCAGCTTTTAAAAGACACAGAAACAAAAGCAGAAAAATGATAGGCGGGAGTCACTAAGCGGACGTGGGTGTGAAAATAACACACTACGTCACCTGAGGAGTTATTCATGTGAGCTATGGTGAGATGGGGGGAGGTGGAGGGGTGGGGGGGGTGTGTGTACCTGTGATTTACCTGTGCTGTACCTTTATGTTGACCTTAATAGACCACCAGGTGAGGATTTATGGCCGGTGATAACATGCTTGAGACGTATAGAAACAAAGGTGTAATGTAGAATGAGAATGGTGAGAGAAATGGTGATAAATAGCTTGAATGGTGACCCCGGGAAGAGGAGAAGGAGGGAGAGGAGGAGGAGGAGGAAGTGTTTGTTGTGTGTGATGTTGGATGATTACCACGACCAAGTGTTTGTTGTGCGTGATGTTGGATGATTACCACGACCAAGACTGACGGGCGTATAAATATATTTTTTGTTTTACGATGTATTTTGTTTCTCTGTTGGTAAATAGGTTAAGTTAGGTTTTAGGTTAGGTTAGGCTTTAGAGTTTAAGTACAATGACAATCAAATAAGTAGGTCATCGTATTTAAAGGATTAGGTCATCGTACTCAAGGAATTAAGTCATCGTACTCAAGGAATTAAATCATCGTACTCAAGGAATTAAGTCATCGTACTCAAGGAATTAAGTCATCGTACTCAAGGAATTAAATCATCGTACTCAAGGAATTAAGTCATCGTACTCAAGGAATTAAGTCATCGTACTCAAGGAATTAAATCATCGTACTCAAGGAATTAAATCATCGTACTCAAGGAATTAAATTCATCCCAGTGTTGGTGTCATCGCGTTTGACTCGACAAATAACCCTCATATTTTGCTTACAAGTGTCATACAAATATTGCCATTATTCTTATATGTAAATTCACTTACAATAAACTCTGACTTATTTACATATGAATTAATGAAGAAGAATATGAAGTAGAAAGACACTATTAATTATTCATATTTTTACTGTTTTAATTAATTATTCTCCTATACAGTGAAACCTCCATATAACGGACTCCTACCCCCAATAATCCGTTAATAAGGGGGGGGGGTCACGTGTAATAGGTCCTCCCTAATATAATAGGTCTTTGATATAAGTCGTTAGATGGAGGTCTTATATCTAATGGACACTCGATATAACGGATTTTCTTCTCTATATAATCTGTAATAAATGTACAGGTAATAACACTATTCGCTGGATACTGTTTGGTATTATCTGGCTTTATGTACTTAAGGGTTAATTAAAGGTTAAAGGGGATTTAGGGTCATAGTTAATTTACTCATCATGAGAAATATTTATCATCGTGGTTGAAATGTGGTTAAAATCTTTGTTAAAATGAAAGGTGTTTTAAGGTAATATCTGGATCTGAATTTACCTGTTTATTAACTTAAAGAAAATATAGAAGGTAATTAGAGGGGGTATTTTGTCTTGTGTTTGTTTTGGGTTAAAGGTAATTGTATATATATCTACCTGGTGGTGGTGGTGGTGGTGGTGGTGGTGGTGGTGGTGGTAGTGGTGGTGGTGGTGGTGGTGGTGGTGGTGGTGGTGGGGTGAAATTGGTGGTGTGGTGGTGGTGGTGGTGGTGGCAATTGAAATTGAGTGAATTGGGGGTGGTGGTAGTGGTGAGGAGGTGGTGGTGGTGGGGGTGGTGGTGGTGGTGGTGGTGGTGGTGGTGGTGGTGGTGGTGGTGGTGGTGGTGGGTGGTGGTGGGGTGGTAGTGGTGGTGGTGGTGGTGGTGGTGGTGGTGGTGGTGTTGGTGGTGGTGGTGGTGGTGAGGCGGTGGTGGGTGGTGGTGGTGGGTGGTGGTGGTGGGGTTGGTGGTGGTGGTGGTGGGGGATTGGGGCACAGTGTGGGGCCTGGGGTGACTGGCCCTGTATAAGTAGTGGCCGGGTAAAACTCTCCGTTATTAGACACGCCGCGTTGAGAACAATGAGGAACCTTGATGGAGCACACTCAACACAACGCACTCAACGCACTCAACACACTCAACCAAATAAATAGATGGCTTGGCAGGTCAACTACGTCACAGCCACATAAGGTGTGACGCTCTACGCTACGTTAACCACATACATGCATGCATAAATCCGTGTATACATATATGTATTCATAGTTATGCATACACACACACACACACACACACACACACACACACACACACACACACAGACACACACACACACACACACACACACACACGTTATACCAATTCATGCTATATATGTCAGTTTTTTTACATTCGTTAATTTCACTTTTTCATTGACAAAAAAAATAAAATCTCAAACAAAGAAAAAAATCGTATTAATGTCGCGACAATTAGTACATGGGAAAACGCACACGAGATAATATGTGTGTGTGTGTGTACAAATACGTGTTCTCTCACCCAGGTCATCCAACACAAAACAGGTAGGTCGATCTTACCTGGATAATAAAGACTAATTACACAGGTGAAAGTGTGTCAGTGAACAGAATAATAAACCACATAAAAAGAAGTAAATTAATATTTATGTTACCAACAATGAATAGGAATAAGGAGAGAGATAAATGAAGAAATAAAAAGACGAATAAATGGATAATTGAATAGTAAATAAAAAAAAATAAATAAATGTGGAAAATGAATGAGATACAATAAGATTGAGTCTATTTGTTTCTTGCTCAAAGGCTCTGTCAGTCAGTCAGTCAAGTCAGTCAGTCAGTCATGAACCAAATTGGAGATAAATTCACAGCTAGACTGATTAAGACTCCGCATGACGCAACAGACTGACTCTAAGATCTATCATGACGCAAAAGACTGAATCTAAAACCTGCCAAGACGCAAAAGAATGACTCTAAGACGCAACAAACACCTCATGAACGTCTCCTGCTGAACTGAACCACACACACACACACACACACACACACACACACACACACACACACACACACACACACACACACTATGTAAATATAAGATAAATACCCGAGGAAAACAAAAACACGACCTCTTACTCACCTTTAATTTGGATAATTTGACAGGTTAATCACTGCCAGTATAAAACTCAGACACAGGTAGACAACTGATACTTCTGTTTGAGACGAGACTGTGCTTTCCTGATCACACCGACCATGACTTCCTTACCTCTATGAGAGAGGCAAATCCTATCTCTCACTTGTGAAGTTCGTGGTGTAAGATGCTCGATAACATGAATACCTTCCTTCCCTCCCTCCTTCCTCCCACCCTCCTTCTTTCCTTCCCTCCCACCACCATACTACCTTTATCCCCCCAGATCAAACACCAAAGCGCTAAAGATCCTTCAAAGATAAATCTCCTCCCCCCCCCCCATCCCCCGACCAGCAGGAGGAACCTTGTATACCTTCAGCGCCATCAGGAGGTATTAACTCCGGGTAACTAGATGGTAGATAATATAATAACCTAATCACTGGAGCAGCTTCAGGTTATTACAGTCATGATCAGAGCCTAAAACAGCAACAACACTTTTCTATTCAATAAATGCTAAATATAGTATCATAAGATAGAAGGTGTTTCATACCTGTTAATTACTCAGGATATTAGGTGTTTTCAGGTGTGATATTTAACACCTTTGTACATTAGGTGGTTTGGAGGTTGAGTGTACCAACGAGAAGAGAAGAGACGAGATAAGACGAGACGAGACGAGAACGAGACGAGACGAGATAAGACGAGACGAGAACGAGACGAGGGTTTGAGATGAAGGCTTCAGAGAATTTTAAGAGGGAAATGAAATCTAATGGAGTGTGGTGTTGTAATCCAGGCGGTGAAGGACTTGTCTGTCTGTTTCTCTGTCTGTCTGTCAGGCTGTCTATCTGTCTATCTGTCTGTCTCTTTCAGTAGGACACAGGAAAAATTACAAATAACGCGTCACCATAGATAAACCTCTCTCTCTCTCTCTCTCTCTCTCTCTCTCTCTCTCTCTCTCTCTCTCTCTCTCTCACCCCGATAGGAGGCAGCAGGGTTGATGACGTGAGGAGCCACCCGAGTGATAAGAGCTGGTTTGCAGGTTATTGTTATGGTGAGATAAGACCTAAAAGCAATGAGGAGAGTTTAGTGTAATGTTTGGCCTGGTTTAGCCTCTGAGGTTTAAGGTTTAAGTTTTATTCTATGTTTGCCCTGGTTTAACATTTAGTGCAGAGATTAATTATATTTATAGTTTAATATAGAGTTTATACCTTTGCTTAGAATTTAGGTTAGGTTAGGTTAGGTTAAGACTCACTTAACCCACGGCTCTTCTCTCTTGACTGATCATTCTTCTCTCTTCACCATCTCCACTTTCATCTCCAGTCTCGTTCCTCCTCTACCATAACTCAGGCAAAATAATCACTACACCATCATCTATCTCAGAGCCTTTAGCAACAAATAGCTCCACCAAGCACACGTTAATTATAAAAGCTTTTCTGAACACTCTTAAGCCTAACCTAACCTCACCTAACCAGCTAGTAGGCAGACAGGTGATTGGCCGTTTAAAAGGAATGAAATACACACACACACACACACACACACATCACTGTCACTCATCACCGTTAAAACACCAACAACTACCTGTCCATCCTGTCAATTACCCCGTCGTCAACATAACTCCGGGAATCTTTCAAACGGCTGACGTATCTGACATTTGGACAGTAGGCGACCCATAGCTACTGTCCACCGAGTGATGAATGGTGGGGAAGTGTCACCCCCATACCGCGTTTTCTACCTGTTTAACACCGGCTACCTGGCATCACCTTCACAAAGAACCTGTAGATTGATTATGTTTCCCAGGTGAGGTTGTCTGTTGATGGTAGAGTCTCAGTGTAGTTTCGAGGCCATAATGGATTTTTTTTTGGGGTGTGTGTGTGTGTGTGTGTGTGTGTGTGTGCGTGTGCGTGTGTGTGTGTGTGTGTGTTAAGGTTGGGTTGGTTAGGTTAGGTTGAGAAACATTTATACGTAGGGAAAGTGTCATCATGTTTTAGGTTTGTGTCTTTGTCATTCATTCTCTTTTTCTCTATTTTTGTGTTTCTTTCTTTTTACTCTTTCTCTTCTTTTATTTTCTTTTTCTTTCTTTCTTTCTTTCTTTCTTTCTTCTTAAAATTCTCTCTCTCTTTCCATTTTATCGGAATCTGTCAGGACGTTTTCATCCCTAAAGCAACAAATAAACATAACAACAACAACAACAACAACAACAATAATAATAATAATAATAATAATAATAATAATAATAATAATAATAATAATAATAATAATAATAACATTATAATAATAATATTATAATAGGCCAAAATTTTAGCCCCTTAGAACTGGCACCAATTTAGACTGGACCCATTAGACTGGACCCATTAGACTGGACCCATTAGACTGGACCCATTAGACTGGACCCATTAGACTGGAACAAATCGAACCAAAGTCACCCTCCAGTCTAACTCCCCCCCCTCCCTCCCCCTCCCCCTTACCCCAAGAGACTGGTTCCCTGCCTCTCATACAGTTAACCAGTCACTTACTACCAAGGACTTAAACTGGCCTAATTTAAAATCGTAAAAAAAGTAACTTTGTGAATAACGAAGAGAGATATATATATATATATACATTTATTTAACAGTCAAATTAGATGATTGTTAAATAGATGAATGGCCTTGCCAATGGTGTCTAGTTACGAACGAAGAATTGATGCGTTTTGATAAAGATTACAATAAGAGTAAATGGTGATAAATTATGACCCTTAGAGAAGTAAAGAACATTGATGTAAAGTTGATAAGATGATTATGGTAAACACATAGAGATAATAATAAAGGTGGTATAAATAAAAATAAATAATAGTAAATAATGGTAAAAAATAAATAGAAAATGAAACAAAATAGTACATATAATAGTAATAAGAATATATATATAAAATAAAAAAATTATAAAAAAAATATTAAAAATAACAATAAAATTAATAAAAAATAATTGTAAAAAAAAAATAGCAACAAATATAGAATATAAATGAGGATAAAAATAAAGAATAACAATAATAAAAATAAAAGATGACAAACAGCAACATCAATAAAGTATTACTAAAAAAACAAACACAATTCCAAAACAAAATAACAACAATAATAGAGAAAAACAAAAACACACATAACAAACAAAACTCAAAAACAAATAAACAAGTAAACACAAAAAAATAATATTTATTACCTTAACAAATGACAAAGCACAACAGGAGGAGGAGGAGGAGGAGGAGGAGGAGGAAGGAGGAAGAACGTTGTACCAATTAACTCAATTCCACTGTAACACTATTTATTAACCGGGTCATTACAATGCTACACAGGTAAGAGCTTCCTCATAGCAATTATAACTGGAATTAAAATCGTCATTATATAAGGATGAGCGAGAGTCTTAGTTCGGATTAGTGAGGGTCAAGACAGACAGACAGACAGACAGACAGACAGACAGATAGACAGACAGACAGACAGACACATAGACAGACAACAGACAGACAGACAGACAGACAGACAGACAGACAGATATATACACAATAAGACACACAGACGCAAAAATCACATATCATAACCTACACACTGCTGTCTGTCTGTGTGTCTGTCTGTCTGTCTGTCTGTCTATGTGTCTGTCTGTCTGTCTGTCTATCTCTCAACAGTAAAACACACATAATCATTAACTGGACACACACACACACACACACACACACACACACACACACACACACATAAAAAACAGACCTTGTTGTCCTTGAACGAGCGTCAAACAAAATGAATGAGCCACACCTTCTAAGAACTCATCAAAATACCACACTGTTCTTTGCCATCTCTCGTCTCTTAATGTGTTTGTTTTGAGGGTGTGTTTGTCGTGTGTGTGTCATAGATAGTGAGTTTGTTTGTTTTTCCTTCTCGAGTATTTTTTTTGTTTTTTGTTTGTTTTTTGTTTTAGGTTTGTTTTGTTTTGTTTTCTGTTTCTTTTGGTTTATTTTTATGTCGGGGTGGGGTGGGGTGGGGTGGAGTGGGGTGGTGGGGTGGGGTGGGGGTGAGGTGAGGTGAGGTGGGAGGTGGGGTGGGGTGAGGTGGGCGGGGTTTAATGGTAATAATAATGATGCACTGTTCCTGAGTGCCTACGAATGGAGAAAGAATGAAAAGAAAGAAGGAGAGAGAGAGATTGTGTTCCTGAGATATAAGCAAAGAAGATAACAGGTTTATTTTCTTGATTCAGATTGCAACATTGTAAATAAAAATGTTTACAGCACCTCAAATACAAAAGCAGACGAGGAGTGTTTGATGTTGCTGTTATCACCACAATCGAATTTTGTTTTACATTAGAATGATGACAACAAAACAAACTTGTAGCTGACGGTGTTTCTGCCTCAACACATTCCACCACCTGAGGGAACACCTGTCGACGATGCCCACTAATGATCCACTCTACACCTGGCCTGGACCCCATTAACCTGCCGATATGTGGACCAATCAGATATCTGCCTCCGATCAACAAATGCACCTCAGTCAGTGCATTAATTAGGGGGTTATAACAGACTAGTAGTACTGGCACCTCCTTCCTCTCTAATGGCCACTTTTACCACACGAGAGAGAACAATGGCTGACCTCATCGCCGCTCCGGTCACCTAGGGGGCGTCGCTCACCTGCGGGTCACCTCTAATTAGCGTAAGGTGACGCCCCCTCCTTTATGGCGCACATGGAGGTGCATTAATGGCGAGGGCAGTGAAAGGCCTCATTAGCTGGATCTTAACTGGGTTTTAAAAGGGATTGGATGTTTTATAGAGCGTTGACATAAAGGGATTAAAACCTCTTGGGTGAGTTTCGAGATAGAATCTAATCTTATCCATCTAACAGCAGATACAGATGGAGTAAAAACTTCTATATCAACATATGGATCTTAATTGGGTTTAAAAAGGGTTGGAAACTTTATAGATCGTTGACAAAAAAAGGGATTATGAACTCCTCTCTCTGTATGGATAAGAGGAATCGAATCATATTTACATCTAACAACAGATGCTGATCGTCTCCTCCTGTCTCAATAGATGTGAGTCTGACATATAAAAGGGTTGGATGTTTTACAGTGTTGGTATAAAGAGATTAGAAACTCCTTCTCTGTATGTGGTCAAGGGGAATCGAATCTTGAACGTCCAGATGCGGGTGAAAAGTTCCACACATCCGCTGATTTGAGTGGCAATACAAACCTGACAATCAGCTTTACTATATATTCTGACAACATGGCGGGGGGAGGGGGGAGGTGGAGGGGTAGAGGAAGATGAAGGGACACAGAGAGGTGGAGGGGAGCAAAGTGGGGGAGGTAGGGAGGTGGGGGCACAGGGTGTAGGTGAGAGGTGGTTCAGGGTAACAAACACATATTAACAATTATAACGATATTAAATAAACAGATCTCTCTCTCTCTCTCTCTCTCTCTCTCTCTCTCTCTCTCTCTCTCTCTCTCTCACTACATGGACGAGTTTATTCTCACTGATTTACGATACGAACAGAAAATAAAACAGATTAAACAGAGAGAGGGAAATCCCTTCTCCTGTAAAACACACACACACACACACACACACACACACACACACACACACACACACACACACACACACACACACACACACACAGAGCTAGCTTCAATGCAAATACTGTGAGTCACTTTCCCTCCGCCGTGTTGGTAGCAGAGCGAGGCAGATACAGCTTCATTCACTATGTCCACGATGAGTTGAATGGTCAGGTCCCAACACACCCTGACTTGATCTGACTTCTCTCTCATTCTCTCTCTCTCTGTCTTTACTTTCCCTCGTCTCTCTTTTCCTCTCTACTCCCTGTCTCTCCCTTCTCCCTCCCCTCCTTTCTCTTCTCCTCTCCACTCCCTCTCTCTCTCCCTCTCCACTCCCCTCTCTCTCTCTTCTCCTCCCCTCCTCTCTCTCTCTCCTCCTCTCTCCTCCCTCCTCTCTCTTCTCCCTCTCCTCCCTCTCTCTTCTCCTCTCCCTCCCTCTCTTTTCCTTCTCCACTTCATCTCTTCTCTCCCTCCCTCCTCCTTCCCCAGGTTCTAGTTTTCGATATAATGGCGTAAGTGAAGAAATAAATCAATTTAATGACCTAATTAAGATGCATTACACATTAAACAACATAATTAAGGAATGCAGAGTGCCAAAAATTTATTGTTGTATTTAGCGTAAGAGTTAATGGTGCCGTCGAACGTTGGGATATAATGGCCCTGGGATATAATGGCGCTGGGATATAATGGCGCTGGGATATAATGGCGCTGGGATATAATGGCGCTGGGATATGGCTGGGATATAATGGCGCTGGGATATAATGGCGCTGGGATATAATGGCGCTGGGATATAATGGCGCTGGGATATAATGGCGCTGGGATATAATGGCGCTGGGATATAATGGCGCTGGGATATAATGGCGCTGGGATATAATGGCGCTGGGGACAAACATTCTCTCGGTCATTCAGTCGGTCAGGGTCAGCAGTCATTGAGCTGGTGACGCTAATGATAAAATGTATTCAAGATTTGGTTGAATATATGTTAATAACCCAACGTTTACACAACAACTACGATACAGTCTAGCTTACAGAGACTACAAAAATACTTAATGAATAAAGACGAAGAATTAAAAAAAAATACGTAATGAATAAAGACGAAGGATTAAAAAAGAAAATACATAATAAAATACAGATACAAATTACTGATACAAGATATAACTACAAAAATAATAATCACATTTTAAAGTTTATCATCAACTTCAACACGACCCGACTTTAATGAAGGTAAAAGGAATAACAGAAGATATACGAACAGGTAGACAAGAAGAGAGATGATAAATAAACAGTGGAAATATTAAGCCGTTGTATCCACGTCTTGTTTGGTTGGTTAAAATAGTTTATTAACGATCAGAGGAAGTAGAGAGGAATAGAGTATGACAAATAGTTATAAAGATGGTATTTAAACAGTGCTGGTTGACAGGTAACACACACACACACACACACACACACACACACAGTAGCGACCTAAGGAAGGGAGCGCCTGAGTAAGCATGACCCTGTTTACTCCTCTTCCTCCTCCTTCTTCTTCTCCTTCCCCTCCTCTTCAGCTTCACTTCTCTCTCTCTCTCTCTCTCTCTCTCTCTCTCTCTCTCTCTCTCTCTTCTTCGTTACCATCCCTCCCTCATCATCTGCCTCACCCGTCTCCTTCACCCCCTCCCCCATCATCCTCCTCCACCCCTCCCTTCACCATCTCCTTCCTCCTCCCCCATTATCTCCTACACCCCTTCCCATCTCTCCTTACCCCTCCCCATCTCTCCCCCCTCCCCTTCACCATCTCCTTCACCCCCCCTCTCAGTCAAGTGATCGAAGGCACCCTGGCAGCCGGTGGTGAAAGTTGCACTGCCGGAAGTCACTGCCCCCCAGTGTGCCTCTCCTACAGCACACACACACACACACACGCACACACACACGCACACACACACACACACGCACACACACACACACACACACACACACACACACACACACACACACACGCACACACACACAGATTACTGCCTGATATCGATAACTTCTATGTATCTGGCCACCATAAGAGGTATACATGAATAATTTAACAGAAAACCTAACCTAACCTAACCTAACCTAACCAAACCTTTTTCGTTTTATATACAGGACGATGATCATGGGTGGTAAAATATAAAGATATATTCTAAATAATGTGAATATCATCATAAGTTTGGGATAATAACAATTAAATATAAAGTTATTTAAAACAAGAGTAAAGGTTTAAACTATATAGATGAAAGTAAGAGAAATATCATAGTAATATATAAGTGAATAAACCCTGAAAATAAATATATATATATTGTCATGTTCTTAATATTTATTTACTGTGTACTAAATGTCAACAAATAATTGGTTTAAATAAGAAAACAAATGAATGAAAGTGGAGGGAGGGAAGGAGGAATAGAGGGAGATATATATAAAAAAAATAAATAAATCAATAAAAGACTCAATTTAACGAAAACAACAAAAACAACGAGTATACATAGATAGAAAAACACACAGACAAAGTTATTCCTTAAAACACACACACACACACACACACACACACACACACACACACACACACACACACACACACACACACCCACACACACTAATTTCAACTCACGTCTTATATTTTAACATTCTAAATGAGTTGTTGTGCTTGAATCACTTTACGTTAATTACCAGGTACAGGTAGATAATTAGCAAGTCTTAAAAGAAAGTCGTTGAGAAAATATAACTCAAGGTTTGTTTACGATGGCGATCAGCTGGAAGGGAGGAGCTAATATTAAGGTACGCGGGAAAACAATGGAATATTCAGACGAAGTATATGCAAATTAAGGATATCTCTTTATATATCCATTTGGCTTTAGTCCTTTCTTATTTATTATTTTCATCTTCCATTTAAAGTTTCTGTACGCCTTTGCCCCTAAAATCGTATTAGGGAAAGGAGAGAAGGATAACATTCGAACGTGTGATTATATGCATTCGGACACAGGGCGTTGAGGCTAATGTTTGTAAACACTGTGTCACACGCGGCCCAGACCACCCGCGCTATATCTCGCTTCACTTGTTTCGTGGTGTATATGTGTGTATATCTCTCTCTCTCTCTATCACACACCCTACACACCCCCCCACACCACACCCACATACACACCCACAACACTTATAAGATCCCTTGACACCATTACATGCAAATTAATACCTGGGCGTCTCACTAAAGGTGGCAGACAACTTCATTACCAAGACAGCTTAGCACGAGGGACCGAGTTGAGACGAGGTGTTGTTGGCTGTCATCTCTGAATTTATTTTTTGACAGACACAGACAGACAGGTTATTAGGAATCATGGGAGGCTACTAGGAATCATGGGAGGCTACTAGGAATCATGGGAGGCTACTAGGAATCATGGGAGGCTACTAGGAATCATGGGAGGCTACTAGGAATCATGGGAAACCACTAGGACTCATTGGAAGCTACTAGGAATCATGAAAGGCTACTAGGAATCATGGGAGGCTACTAGGAATCATGGAAAGGGTTACTAAAACTAATAAAAGGTCGTAGGAGGTCACGGAAGGTCATAGGAGGTCACGGAAGGTCGTAGGAGGTCACGGAAGGTTGTAGGAGGTCACGGAAGGTCGTAGGAGGTCACGGAAGGTCGTATCAGGGCCAGAGAACAACCAGTGGACAGGTAATAACGAGGGAGGAGTCGTGAGCACTAAGCATGCTGGGGTCGTCGTAATTATAACACCACGACTACACAGGTATATAGCTTACCTGAGTTATATCTGTCTACACACACACACACACACATTAGATTAGGAAGTTACGTTAGGTTAAATGAGATCAGATTAACTTAGGGTTAGATTAAGATAGGTTAGGTTAGGTTAGGTTAGACCCCAGTAGGACTAAACAACCAATTACATCATCAGTCACCCATCAGTATCCGGGGCGTCTCATTTCCTTCTTCAGCTCCTCCCTCAGTAGGTGACACAAAGGCACTACCAGAGGCTGTGATTCTCTCCCCCTCGGCCCCCGTCATGGTGGTGGTCAGCAGGGAGGTCTCGTTCTCAGGACACACACACACACACACACACACACACACACACACACACACACACACACACACACACACACACACACACACACACACACACACACACACACACACCTGCCTTAAAATAATTACAGAGGAGCATTAAATTGTCAACCACGGTCTTTATGGCAGGAGGAGGAGAAGAAGGTGGAGGAGGAGGAGAGGAAGAAAGAGGAGGAGGAGGAGAGGAAGAAGGAGGAGGAGGAGGGGAAGAAGAAGGAGGAGGAGGAGAAACATAGAGGGGGATACAGAATGATATTGCTTGATTACGGAAACTGAGGAAGGGTGGCCGTGTTTTCCCTGGTCTTGGCCGGACGACGGAGGCCAGAGATGTGACCACCGCCAATGATAGGATGGGACATGCTGGGATGTGCTAAGACGGATGAGGGCGAGCTGGGATGTACTAACACGAGCTGGGATGTACTAAAAAGCAGGATGTACTAAAACGAGCTGGGGATGTACTAAGTGACTGGGATGTACTAACACGAGAGCTGGGATGTACTAGGCGAGCTGGGATGTACTAACACGAGCTGGGATGTACTAAGACGAGCTGGGATGTGCTAATCTTCACGTAATCCAAGTTTCCCTCCTTCAAGAAGCTCCCAGCATGTCTCTTGAGCATGGGTGATCAGCGGCATTGTCCACCTAACCTGAAGCACTAAATCATGGCGTCGATGAATGCAGGGGAAGTGGACTCTGTGCCCCCCTCAGTGTGACCACCATAGGCTCCAGGGTGTGTGTGTGTGTGTGTGTGTGTGTGTGTGTGTGTGTGTGTGTGTTTTTCTGAAACTTGTCCAGTTTTTTACATAAACAAAAGAGTGTGATGTCAAATTAGCACTAAACCTCGGTGAATGACATGCCAAAGTTACCACACACACACACACACACACACACACCTGTAATAGCAAGCTCAAACAGGCCATCTCTCTCTCTCTCTCTCTCTCTCTCTCTCTCCTCTCTCTCTCTCTCTCTCTCTCTCACTCTCTACCTCCAACCCAAGGAACAATGACGCTCAAACTTAAGTATCAGGCGTCTTAAAAAATGACTTTGTTTATCCAGTATATTTTATCTAGACTTCTAGGCCGTTCACTTAGGAGTTTGTTGTTAAAAATAGCAATGACTGGTGTATCTCTCCCTTGTGTACACCGCGCTGGCTGCCTCTTACACATTCCTCCTCACAGAAAATGGATACAAGGAGATCGGCTGCTTGTTTGATCTCTGCTGTAGTGAGTGACGCGGTGGAATAGTGTGTGTGTGTGTGTGTGTGTGTGTGTGTGTGTGTGTGTGTGTGTGTGTGTGTGTGTGTGTGTGTGTGTGTGTGTGTGTGTGTGTGTGTGTGTGTGGGTGTGTGTGTGTGGGTTAGTGAGTTAGGTTAGAGCAAGTTAATTCATCATCTTCAAATCTTAAAATGAAAAAAAACTATAAAAATTTTAAGTTGATTTTAAAATTTATCTTAAGTCAAGAAAGAATAATTGTCAATGTTTTTTATTATTACAAGTTTATGAGATGAAGAACGAGATAAGACAAGTATTCTCTTTGACCCATGACAGTGCATTTATTGACGCCATTCATCACTGTGCAAGGTAGTAATGTTGCAGTCATTCTTCTTATGTATGTTGTATCCTGTATACATATTCATATACATGTCTTTTATGTTGGTTAATTATCAACAACAACAACAACAACAACAACAACAACAGCAACAACAACAACAACAACAACAACAATAATAATAATACAATGAATATTATTATAAGTCACTTTAATTACTGGTATGTCCACACACACACAGACACGATCCATTTCTACAACAATCCACAACTACCACAATCGCTTACAACAACAATCCATACCTACAGCAACCCACAACTGCAGACACAACCCCACAAACACACCTGTACTGTAATTAACTCAAATTAACCTGTACCAGTCCCACCCCACAACGCCTATACCTCCTTCTACCTAGCCATAGATTAAGACAGGAGAGAGAGAGGTGTGGTTGGGGTGGTAGGGTGAGGGGTAGAGGAGGAGGAGGAAGAGCCCAATTGGGTCTTCCTCTGGCAGGTAACTCCCACGTCCCCCAGCAGGTAGGTAATGACTGGGTGACGCCTGTTGCCCACTACAATGAATGGGCGAGTACGTATGGAGGAAGAGGAGGAGAGAGAGGAAGAGGAGTGCCGATGAATGAATGGGAGGGGGAGGAGGAGGAGACGTAGAGGAAGGAGAGGGAAGGAGGATGGAGGAGGAGGAGGGGGGCGAGTGGGTGGTCACTGGGGAAACAGGGGTGGGTGGGTGGGTGGGTGGTTGGGAAATGGGTGGAGTACACGGAGATAAGGTTGAGGAGAAAAGGGGATAATAAATGGAGGAAATTAGAGGAATAAAGGAAGAGAATAAGAGGACAGAGAGAACTTTTGAGAAATAATTAAATAGCATAAAAGGAGAAGAAGAGAAGATGATAAATGGAAACATACGAAGAAAAGCATAAGAGGTGTAAATGAAGATAAAGGTAGAGAAGGAGAAAGAGTGAGAGAAAGAGAGACGATCATATGAAGAAAGTTTGAATGGATGACTTAAACAGGTGAGATGGATAATATACACCTCACCCTCCTCCTCATTATCATCCTCTTCCTTCCTCCTACTACTACTATTACTACCACTCCCTCCTTCTCCCTCCATTCTCCACCACTCCCTCCTTCTCCCTCCATTCTCCACCCCTTCCTCCTTCTCCACCCCTTCCTCCTTCTCCACCCCTTCCTACTCCTCCTCAACTCGTTCCTTCATAACTCCACTATTTGTCAACCTCAGCTAAGGACAGCCATGGATTATACTCTTGTCTCACCACCTCACAATACCCTTTAGGTTAGGTTAGGTTAGGTTAGGTTAGGTTTAGGTTCGGTGTGGTTGGGTTAGGTTGGGTGTGGTTGGGTTAGGTTGGGTGTGGTTGGGTTACGTTAGGTATGTGAACATCAACAGATATACCCCACCCTTCACCTGCCTCCCATCTCCCCTACCCTCCCCCCCCCCTCCCCTCCCCTCCCTGACAGGCATCCACCTTTGCATCATGTCATGTTTTCTCCATAAACACGCGAGGTACAATGAGACAGTCAAACGTAACGTACGGTTTGCTTTTTAACTGTTCCTGGTGGTGGAACTGAGACAAGCAGCCGTCACGGACACGTACACACCTTCAGAGTTTTAGAGATGATACGAATTCTCACAGGTGTACAAGAATTCTTACAGGCGTACAAGGATTCTCACAGGTGTACAAGAATTCTCACAGGTGTTTGGGTGGTGTTCAAATTCACAGGTGTACAAGAATTTCCACAGGTGTACAAGAATTCTCACAGGTGTACAAGAATCCTTACAAGTGTACAAGAATCCTCACAGATGTACAAGAATCCTCACAGGTGTACAATAATTCTCACAGGTGTATAATTCGCTTAATTGGTTAATTACACAATTCCTAACACAAACACTTAACAATAAACCATTTAACATTACCTCACTCACAAAAACCAAAACGTCAGAAATAAAACACACTTCCTCACTCACACTCACTAAACAAGCAAAACAAACAAACATGGCATTAAAATAAAGAAAGTACAAACAAGGAACTATTTTCACAACTCTTCCCCGCCAGTCTGAGTCCAGGTCAGGCAGAGTCCAGGCTACTCAGAGTCCAGGCCAGCCAGAAGACATCATACTGCCAGTCATAATACTAACAGTAGCCAGTCAATCAGGTGACGGCTCGGTTACCTGATACGTTGATTCTGTAAACACACACACACACTATCACCCTGCCCCCTTCCTCCCCTCGGCCCCCAGCGATGTATTGGCTATGAAAACAACCCACAGTGGCTGTATAATTATATCAAACACTAGTTGAGTTTATGAGTGACATAGCTAGAGACTTTGTAAACAATGTAGAGCATATTTATTGACGCAGCGGCTCTGTAAATACCGTATAGCAGACACTGTATTAACACAACGACTCTGTAAGCACTGTATAGCAACATTTCACCTACATAATCATTCTCTATAAAGCCTAAAATCCCTTGTTTACAAAGACAATGTAGCTCTACGGGGGCTCTGGGGCTCTGTAAATAAGTTAGAGTTCCTTTCTATCACTAATTCAGTCTCCATACACTGAATGGCTCTGTAAACATTAGTGTACGGTAATATCTTGACACACTCTGTAGCTCTGTAGGAAAAATACTTATCTTCTCTTTCATACAGTGTGTAAGTAGGTATGGGTGTGTGTGTGTGTGTGTGTGTGTGTCGTTCCACCTCTGTGGTTCTGACCAGTTTTAAGACAAGTTCACAGGACTCCGGCAGAACCTCTCTCTCTCTCTCTCTCTCTCTCTCTCTCTCTCTCTCTCTCTCTCTCTCCGTCGTCACACCCAACAAACACCTGTCATGTGTGACGGACGATAAGTTGACAGGAGAGCGGAATGGAGATTTTATGTTTCCTCGTCAGCAACATAATTTCTGTCTTAATTAAGGACAGGTACATAATGACTCTATATAGACAGATAGACAGTGACTATACGGACAGGTGGACAGTGACTATCCGGGCAGGTGGACAGTGACTATACGGAAAGACAGAACACTGCAACGATGAGAAAATAAAAAAGGAGTTTTAACAAAAAGGAGAAATAGAAGAACAAGAGGAAAAATAATAAGAAGAAGAGGAAGAAAAACTGATAAAGGCAAGAGGAAGAAAACGTAAAAGACGCAGAAGAAGAAGAAAGAATAGAAGCAAAGAAAATGAGAAGGAAGAGGACGAATATGAGGAAAAAAAGAAGAAAGAGAGAAGAAATAAAAGGAAAAGGCAAAAAACCAAAGAATAAAACAGAAACAAAAATTGTGAAAAGACCAAAAAAAATGAAGCAAAACAAAAAAATGAAAAAAAAATTAAAAAAAAAACTGAAGCAAAACAAAAGACAAGAATCAAAAGATAAGGAAATAAACCACAAAAATAAAGCCGACATCAGATCCTCTCACCAACTCACAATTAATGACGGTGTTGACATGCTTACCCCGTGGCCAGAGTCCCTACTTACGTATGCTGACCCCAAGTGTCACATAGGCGTGCACCTGTGGTCTCCCCCTGTGGTGTGCTGGATCCTGGTCGCCCTACTGTGTCTTAATACGTGTGTGGGGAGACGGAGGAAGGAGGAGGGGGATGGGGGAGAAAGAGGAAGGGGTAGGGAGAGGAGAGGAGAGAAAGAAGGGGAGGGGAGTGGAGGTAGAGACAGTGATGCATGATGCTATGACACTCTCCTCACACCAGCTGCTAATGAGATGAAGTTATGAAACCCTTGTGTTGAATAGTGAAAACTTGCACCTGTGTTTATCCTTAAATTTAATTACCTGTCCTGTCTACCTGTGTGTACGTGATGCTATGACATTATTAACTCTGGTTACTTTACCTGTGTTGTGTGTTTGATGTTGTTGTTGGTATTTTATCATTTGTCTGTATACCTGTGTGTTATAATTATTACGACACAGGTAAATCTAATTACTGTATGTCAACTCTATTCACTATAAGCAGTACTTTTATCTCCTCCTTAGGTATAATAATAATAATAATAATAATAATAATAATAATAATAATAATAATAATAAAGAAATTTTAGGTAACTCTTAGCACATGTAACTAAAACGAAAGGGAAATATTTATTGTAATTGTGATTTATTTTCTGATAATTCTTACTATAACCTGGAAAAAGACGGAGAAGAAGAAGAGGAAGAAGAACATGAACAACAACAACAACAACAACAAGACGAAGAGGAGGGGAAAGGGACAAGAAAAGACAAAAAAAAATCAAGAATGATAAGAAGAAAAATCAAGATAAACAAGAAAAACAACAGACCACCCAACGCATAATGAAAGGTGTTGGTCAACTTACCTGGTTAATATTAGGCCTTTGTTCTCAATTAGCAAATTCAATTAACTCAAGACGAGGTATGTGCCATCAGCCAGTCAGTGTCGCGGTTACAGACGGCCTCTCACGTACACCCAGCCGCTGTGTATACCAAGTGCTTATTGGTCCAGCTGCTACTGAGGGAGTGATATGATGGTGGTGGTGTAGTGGTATGGTGTTGGTTGGTGGTGGTGGTAATTGAGTGGTGGTGGTGGTGGTTGAGTAGTGGTGGTAGTAGTGGTGGTAGTAGTGGTGGTGGTGGTGGTGTTGGTGGTGGTGATGGTGGTGGTAGTGGTGGTGGTAGTAGTGGTGGTGGTGGGGTAAAATGACACAATGCCTTGAGTACAACACCACGACCCCTTGAGTACAACAACAACGCAATGAGTACAATGACACATCCCATTGAGTAAAAAAGCCTTAACCCTTTAACAACGATGACCTAGTCACTTGATTACAATGACATTACTCTTAAAAGGAGTCACAATTAGTCCCCGTAACTCAAACGCTCAGTATATAGTAGTGAAGGTAACCACTCCATTATATAAAGGTGTTTTGGTTACCTGAAGGAACTATATTACTGTATATAGGAAAAGTATATCAATATTAGTCCATTTATAATCAATATTGGTTTACGAATTAATTAGCTTCACAAAATAGAGAAAAATAAGAAAAAAATCTGAATTTATTAATCAAGAATAAATAATAGAGTCTTACTATTTAATTTATTAACTTTATTTATTATTTCCCGTAAGATAATTTCAAACCTTGCTATGTAAAAAGTATTCGTGTGTTATTTAATTCAATAGTTTTAAAAGTATCTTAAATATCAGTAAAATTGACAATAAATATATGATCTTGGTTTTAAAATGGTGGAGGGAACAGAATATAATTCACAATACTTTTAAACTTTTATTTTTTCCCATAAGATTATAATCACGCTGACTCACCTGTGGGTAATAATGCTTAAATGATCCATCTATAAATTGATAGACAAAAATTCAATCAAACAAAAATCACAAAATACGAAAAAGACAAAATATTTCAAAAAAAAAATAAAAAAAAAAGATGAATATAAGCGAATCGATATCACCTAACTTAACAGTACATTTGAAAGTTGATTTTTGCGAGGCGATTATTTCATCCCTGGTCGAGCACAACGCCCACACCTCGACGCCCCTGGACACACCTTCCATTCAGACGAGAATAAAAATAGGAGAAGAGGAGAAAAAAGTGGACACAGGTGAGAACGTTGTGTAGAGAGAGGCGACAGTGGAAGAGGAATGTCGAGGAAGGATTGGTGCAGATATTGACAAAGCGGAACTCGTGGGGGCCAAGGCACTTCATCCATTACCTGAGGGAGGGGTGGGGGAGGGGTGGGGGAGGAGGAAGATGATGAGAGAGGTGAGGTGAGGTAAGGAGAAGGAGGGAGGGAATGGGATGGGAAGGACGGTAGAGAGAGAAGGAAGGAGGAAAGGCGAGAGAGAGAGCAGAGAAGGAGGAAGGGAGAGAAGGGGATGAGGAGGGAGAGAAAGGAGAGAAAGAAACATAAGGTAAACATATATATTATTGTTTATAGTGGATGACAGGTGAGGTCAGGTAGGTCACGTGCGCTCAGGTGTTTACATCAAACACGTGGTGTAGTAAATCTTTCACCGTGTGTGTGTGTGTCTGTGTGTTACTCTTCAACTCACCTCCTAATACCACTCTCCAAAAACACCAAACACCCCCTAACACCACCACACCCCCAAATCCCCCCATCTAACACCACCCCCAGCACCTCAAATACCCACACCTCCGCTGGGAAAAAAACCGGAGACATGACACCGGGATTATACGTTATAAGATAAACCTGGGAAAAAAAATCCTTCAACCTGGAAAGACTCGGTGACTTGCTCTATCACCACACTCTGAATTTAATGCTGTCAATTTATTTCATATTTCATAATGCTTTGTAATTTTTTTTTGAAGGGGTGATTTTTCGTGATTAATCTTTTATTTATTTTGTTATTAATTTATTTTGTTATTAATTCTGTTATTTATTATGTCTTTAATTTCTTTCGTGATTAATTTTGTTATTTATATTGTAATTTCAAGTTTGTATTTTATCGTTTTGTAACATTTTGTATTTTTTTTGTATTCTGATTCATGTTTTATTCATCAACGTTTATTATAATGTATCTAATTTATTGTATATTTAATTTTCTATTTAACTTCAGGTTATATTCTGGAGAACTTTATTTAAGAAAAATATACGTATAATATAGCACTGTCATCGCCACGTTATAAGCTTGACTATAAGATTCTGGATACTGTCAGCTCTGTCAGTCACTGTCATGATGTTGATGTCCAAGAGAGGTGTCCTGTCATGTGACTGCCATCATCCTATACAAGAGAGATGTGGCTGTCATCATCTTAACTTAACCCAACTCAACCTTAATCTAACCTAACCTAACCCAAACTTAACCTAACTCTCTCTAGACTAGTGTAACCTAACTTGACCTATCCCTAACCTAAACTAACCTGATTTAAACTAACCTACTGTAACCTAACCTAACCCAGTTCAGATCACGTTCTGTTCCTCGTCAAACACACGCTGTCATCATGTTTCATCCAAGTATTTTATTCTCGCTGACACTAAATGATTTTATTAAGAATCTTTTCCACCAATCAGCTCCTCATCGTTAACAACACAACTACCCAATCATTCATAAGCTGCGTATCGCGACGGTGCCACATGTACGTAACCGTCTCCAGGGGGTAAAGGAACTCTTTGAGGCAACTGTAACATCGCGGTGTAAAATATGAATAAAAAATGAAAAAAATAATACTGTTTTTGTCAGTTCAAACTTGGTCAATATTGTGTCCAAATTTTAGCTTTCTAGTTCAGAAGTGCCGGGGATAACGCCAGGCCAAACAAACATCAAAGCAAACAAACGGATCAACCCCTAAGTACTCCCCCCCACACCCCCCTACCTTAGTGAACAAAGGGGGGGGGGGCAGTGTAAAAACATAAACAATCTCTCTCCAGGTCGTTAAAAACTGAGGTTAAAAAACATTCACATCGAAGTCAAATACGAGACACCTGCCGTCCTTACCTGGTGGCGCTGCGAGGGATGACGTCACCTCCTCCAACACCTTACCTGGGGAGAAAAATGGGAAACAAAATATTAATAAATTTCCCAGGTAATTAATTTAGACTACACCTGTTTTATCAAGTAATATATAAATTATTTAATATTTTCCTGGTTTTTATATTGTCTTAGACTATAATAAATGTTTATATATACACAGGAGGTTTATGAGTTTGTAGTGTAGATGAATAGTTGTACAGGTAATTACACAGCCAGGTGAACCAATCAGTGAGGTACCTGTTGTATACCTGAGATGTGTGTTAATTAAGAGGTCAGGTGATGGGGTTCAAATTAGGCATGACGAGTGATTTTTAAGAGCCCATAGACACTATATAGAGACCACTCACTCACCCACTCCCTCTCCCCCACACCCACTCACTCACCCACTCCCTCTCCCCCACACTCATTCCCTCCCCCCCACACCTACTCCCTCTACCCCACACTCATTCCCTCTCTGTCACACCCACTCCCTCTCCGTCACACCCACTCACTCACCCACTCCCTCTCCCCCACACTCATTCCCCCCCCACACCTACTCCCTCTCCTCACACCCACTCCCTCTCCGTCACCCTCCCTCTTCCACTCATTCCTCTCCCCCCACACCTACTCCCTCTCTCCCACCTCCTCTTCCACACTCATTTCCTCTTCCACCTCCTCCCACTCTCCTCCACTTACTTCACAAGAGTTATCGCAGCATCCACCAAATATCCCCTCCCTCCCTCCCCTTCTCTCACCCTTGCCCCTCCCTTCCATCCACTTCCATCCCTCTCTACCTGCCTCCTATCCACCTTTTCCATCCCCCTCCCTCCCACCACCCCATCCCCTAAAAGTCAATTTACATATAGAAAAAAAAACACCTGGAAATAAGGGACGAGGTATTTCATCCTGGGGAACAATGCGTCATCACCGGGCGTCTCCCCCTGAGGTCAAAGGTCAAGAGGTCTTGATTGGGTTCCGCTTTTGTTTTATCGTGTGGCTGTGGACGACGATGACCTGATATAATAGTGATGATATTTTACTTTTAATTCTCTTTTAACTTTTTCTTTCTAGTGTTTTAATTTCTGATTTTATTATTAATCATAAAAGATAATCAAAAGTGGTGTTTATTTTTGGTTTTACTAGATAATAAACCTGTTATTATCCCCCAAAACCTGAATGTAATGCTGGGTGTAATAAATTCACAAGATTGGTGTCCCATAAAAGAGCAGCGCCACTACAGGCAGAAAGGGGGGGGGGAGGGGGAGGGGGAGTGAACGTTCGCCAGGCGTAGTCACAAAAACGTGGGTGTGGACGGTAGGTACATAAATGAGATAAGTTCCTGCTGATACTAATATAACTTTGGCTTAATAGATTTAACTTCAATAATAATAATAATAATAATAATAATAATAATAATAATAATAATAATAATAATAATAATAATAATAACAGGTAATTATCACGTGTTTATTACCTATGAGACAATAGGTATAAGTCTCCCCATTTATAAGACTCGTCACAGAAAGGAATGAATGTAAATCTTATTATCCCTAAGGCTAATTTTTCTTCGGGACACTGCACTCGATCGTATCTACTCCCTAAACCCTAAAGTTAGTTACCTATTCATAGTTAAACGTTAAGAATAGTTATGGTTTGATTAGGTTAGGTCAGGTTTGGTTAGATTAGGTTAGGTTAAATTCTATTAGACCTCCAGCCAGCCAGCCCTCCAGACCTCCAGCCAACCCTCCCGGATCCCTCAAGCCTCTGAGAGTTATAGAGTGGGTGACGTTGGTGGTGCTTATGGCCGTGTACGCTGCGGGTGGCGGTGAAGGAGGGGGAGAGAGAGAGAGAGAGAGAGAGAGAGAGAGGAGTGGGAGAGGGATGAGCGTGATAGAGTGGGAGTGAAGTTTAAGAAATGAGATGGACAGT
The DNA here is from genome assembly GCF_018991925.1 of Homarus americanus. Lineage (NCBI taxonomy): Eukaryota > Metazoa > Arthropoda > Malacostraca > Decapoda > Nephropidae > Homarus > Homarus americanus. The sequence continues at coordinate 241,161 of NW_024740134.1, forward strand.
TTGGTTAGGTTGCTTGTGTGAGTATTGGACTGTTATGGGTGGAGGTCACTAGGGTGGAGGCCCAGGTTGAGTGGGTGGTGTTGGTGGGCGGAGGACAGGTGGAGGGAGGGAGGGAAGTGGTGTAACAACGGAAACCACCTCCACCTGCTAGCCCCTGGGTGTGTTCTCTCTCTCTCTCTCTCTCTCTCTCTCTCTCTCTCTCTCTCTTTCCCTTATCCAGGTTTCTTTTTCCCCTCCTTCGCCCTTTTTACTCTCTCCACCCTCTTCCTCCCATCCTCATCTTTCCTTTGCTCTTCTCTCTATCTTCCTTTATCCTCCTCCCTTTTATTATCTTCCTTCTATTCCCATTTATCCTCCTCGTCTCTGTCCTCTTTATCCATTTCTCTTATATTTCCCCACTTTCTGACTATGTGGCAAAAGGGCGTGGATGGGCGTGGGCCGTGGGCGTGGTTGGGCGTAGGCCGGAGGGAGTGTCGGGGGCGTGGGTGGATGGGCGTAGGTCGAAGGGAGGGTCGGGGGCGTGGGTGAATGGGCGAGGGCAGGAGGGGGGTCGTAGGTTAGTTGCGTGGGCCGAAGGCGTGGGTCTGGGGCGTGAGTCGGACACTTCTAAGTGTATCAGGTCTTTGGAGTTAATGGTGCCCATATAGAGTATGTGTCAGGGGCTGTGGGTGACCTTTGACCCCCTCCCTGACCTCCACCACGCCCACACGCCCACAGACCCACACTGATGACACCTATACGCTTCTTTCTCTATATCCTCTTCTCCCATTCATCTTCCTTCTCCTCCTTTTCTCCCTCTTCCTCCCTTCCTCATACTCTCCTTTTTATTCTTCCTCCTCCTCCACTTCCTTTTCCCCTTTCTCTCCCTCCTTCCACCACCAACACTTCCTCCTCTTCCTCCTCCAACCTATTTGGCCTAAACGTGTTCTCTTAGATGCGATAAAACTCCTTGGTGCTGTCTATCTGTCTGTCTATCTGTCTGTCTATCTGTCTGTGTCTGTCCGTCCGTCCGTCTCTCCATAGGTAAAAGGTGTTCGCATCACTTCAATTAATTTGGTTAGGTTAGGTTATGATTCTGGTCTGTATTGATCTTTCTGATAGAGGGACACGCCACGGACTCGTTTGCCATGTACATAAACACAACGTACACGAACGCCACAGAAAACAACGACGCACACGGTTCACGAATATTGATGACCTTACCTGACCTTACCTTACATACCTCACACACAAAAAAAGGTCACCAGGTAAGAGAATAACAGAACACCCAACAGAATCTCTAACTAACACCACCGGTCAAGAGAAAGTTTCACCAAAAATGAAGTCTCCCCCAAAAGGTCACACTTGAAGGTCAATTCTGAATCCTGAAGTAGTTTGACCTTTTTTCTCACCTTTTATTATTTCTGTTGCTGCTACACTAAGTCAGGTGACATGTGTTATGACTATTGATACACACACACACACACACACACACACACACACACACACTGTAATTCCCTCCCTGTCCCTCCCCCTCTCTCCTTCCCTCCTTCACTCCCTCCCTCCTTCCCTCACCGCCCGTGCGTTACATTATACTCACCAGAGCGTAGAGTCCGTGGCCTCGTATGACGTCATAATCACACATCCCCCCCAGCCCTCCTCCCCCTCCCCCCATCCGCCCTCCATGCTATCGTGAAGAGAAGGGAGGAGGAGGAGGAGGAGGAGAAGAAAAGGAGGAGACTATCGAAGGAAAATACAACGAAGAAAAGGGGGAGGAAGAGGAGGAGAGGAAGAAAGGGAAAGAAGGGGTGGAGTAGGGGGAGGGGGAGTGGCACTAGTAACAGGTGACACCGGCACTACGGGTCAGTGCCGCTAGGGGACACAGCAACCGTTCACCGCCTCACGTCACCTGTGTGTGTGTGTGTGTGTGTGTGCGGGAGGGTGTGTGTGTGTGTGTGGGAGGTGTAAGTGTAGTGGGAAGTGTGTGTGTGTGTAAGTGTGTGTGTGATGTGTGTGTGTGTGTGTGTGTGTGTGTGTACAAGTGTAGAGCGTGAAGTGTAAAAATTATTACCGTGAGCTGTGGAGCAGAGAGACGCCGTGCTGTTCTTTAAGGAGGTCACGTGTGGCTGTGGCAGGAGCGGTCATGGAAAGACTGGATGGTGGCATTCATAACTTCCCAAAGAGTCAAATGAGATGTTTAAGCCAATAGAGGAGACTAGGGTGCGTTCAGGGCGAGAGAGAGCATTTAGATCAAGACTATGATGCGTTCAAGACGTATGTAGAACGTTTTAGAGATCCTTGTGGCGTTCAAAATAAATCAAGAGCATCTCAAGAGCGTTGTTTATGACGTGTAATATATAAGAGTGTTTCGTATACATGTCAACACAGCTCAGTGGTGGACAGTATTCTGAGAGCACCTTCCAAGGACTCTCTCTCTCTCTCTCTCTCTCTCTCTCTCTCTCTCTCTCTCTCTCTCTCTCGCCTTTGCATGAGCACTCACCTCTTAAAACCACAACAAAAACGAAGGAACTTGAAAATCATGCAGTTGTTACGGACTCGGCGGCGGCATAGGTGGTGAAAATCGTTGGTCACCAGAACAGTGTCTTTAAATACACAGACTGGTGAGGGGAAGAAGGAAAACAAAATAGATTAACCTTTTCTTTAGCAGTGTGTGTGTGTGTGTGTGTGTGTGTGTGTGTGTGTGTGTGTGTGAGGAACAACACAGTCACTAACCATAATGGGGAAAGGGGCGAAGTGTGTTGAAATCTAGACTGTTTTGTTTTTATTATATGTAGAAAGAAAGTATGTTGTGAGGTAGGGCCACAGGGAGTACCTGGAGGGCGGAGGGAGGGAGGGAGAGTGTCTTGTGTATGGTGGGGGGGAGGGGGAGGGGGAGGGAGGGGAGTGGCAGGACATTGGCTGAGGGGTGGCAGTATGAGGCGAAAGATGAAGAAGGAAAAGGAGGAGGGGGAAGAAGAAGAGGAGGAGGTTAGTGGGCGGGTGTGACTCGGTACTTCATGGTCAGGTGATTCCCGTGTCTGACATTACCTGACCAAAGAGGTGTTTAACGCCAACAGGTGAATATAACACACATCCACCTCCCCTCCCCTCACAAATTTTCAACGCTCGTGTCAAGTGTGTGTGTGTGTGTGTGTGTGTGTGTGTGTGTGTGTGTGTGTGTGTCCTCCCCCCCCACCTGTCTCCCAGCACCTGTAATTCAACGCTACAAATAACTCACCACCTGAGACCATCCCTTACTGTTTTTGCTCCTCACCTTATTCTCGTGAGCCCAAAAGCGCCCTATAACACACGAGGGCAAATAAGAATACTTTCTGCACCATTAAATTACGTTAACAGGAGTTTTTCGGACGGAGGGAAATAGTGTAAAGTCACTTGGGCGTCAGCCAGGCATAACGACGGCGGCGCAGCAGAACGAGGAGGTAAGGTAGAAAGTTGTCGACTCCGGTGGTTCTTGTGGAGGGCCGCCGTAGCATCTTGACCTCAGGATGGAAGGGGGGGGAAGGAGGGAAGGACGGGGGGAAGAGAGGGGTGAGGGGAAAAAGAGGGATGAAAGGAATGAAGGAAGGGCAATAACTAACCCATGACACAACCCTAACACACTATTAGCTTAGTCAGCCCGCCCTCTCTTACCTCCTCCTAAATTTCTTCAATTTCCGAACTATAACTTCCTTCCCCCACCTCTAATCTTCCTTCATTCCTCCTTTCTCTACAAAAAAAAGGGGAAGGAAGGAGTGAGAGGAAGAGAGTGAGATAGAGGCTGGTAGAGATAACGAGAGTAAAGAGCGACCAAGGACCTAATGGTGGTAGAGGCTGAGTGGGAGACGAAGTAGGTGGTGGTGATGATGCTGCTGTAGGTGGTGGTGGTGGTGATGGTGGTGATAGTGGTGGTGGTGATTGTGAGTGATGGTGGTGGTGGTGATGGTGGTGTAGTGGTGGTGGTGATGTATTTGTTGTAATAGTTATTGACGGTGGTGGTGATGGTGGTGGTGGTGGTGGTGGTGATTGAGAGAGGTTGTAATGGTAGTTGTTGTAATAGTTATTGACGGTGGTGGTGGTGGTGGTGGTAGGTATGGCTGGTGGTATAAGGGACCCACAGGTATAGAGGGAAGAGGTCAGGTGAGGTAGAAATGTAAATTGATGTTTGTGTAACCGAGTTTACAGTATTTCCGATGTGTGTGTGTGTGTGTGTGTGTGTGTGTGTGTGTGTGTGTGTTTCTCTTACGCAAGTTTCTCCCCGCTTTCATTTTTTTTATTCTTCTCTGTCTGTTTGTTTATTTTGTCATTTGTTCATCCTGTAATTAATTGGTAATGTATTCATTTATTCACACCAAAGCAAACACATACACACATACACACACACACACACATACATGTATTAAAACGCTGACTCACTCTCTCTATCTCTCCATCTCTTTCACCATAAAGAAACACGCACCCTCCTTCTCACCCCCCCAACCCCTCTCCCCCCCCCTCTCACACACACACACACATCAGCGGTCAAACTTAAATTGATCTGAATACACAATCCCTGGAAAGACAATTTCAATTTACATACAGGATTATCTGTGAATCGGACAAAAGTGACGCTGCTATAAACTATTCATCCCTTCGCTTGAGCCTTCGGGAGGAGGGAGCTACAGTAGGGTAAAAGAGAACGCCTTCACCCCCTTCCCCCACCCTGGCCACCTGCAGCCCCTACCACGTGAGGGTCTTGGGTTATGTATTTCTTAGACTCCTCGACATCTGATGATTTATTTTTTCTCTCCCTCGTCTCATTGACCTTATGGTGTGTCTGTCCTTCTCCTCTGCCTTGGTGGTAGTGGTGGTAAGTGGTGGTGGTAGGTAGATGGTAGGTAGATGGTGGTAGGTAGTGGTACGTGGTGGGTGGGTGTGGTAGGTGTTAGGTAGTGGGTGGAGTGTGGTAGGTGGTAGGTAGTGGGTGGGTGGTGGTAGGTAGTGGTACGTGGTGGTAGGTAGGTGGTAGGTAGATGGTGTTAGGTAGTGGGTGGGTGGTAGGTAGCGGGTGGGTGGTGGTAGGTGGTGGTAGGTGGGTGGTGGGTGGTGGTGGGTGGTGGTAGGTAGGTGGTGTTGGGTGGTGGTAGGTAGTGGTGCGTGGTGGTGGGTAGGTGGTGGAGGTGGTGGGTGGTGGTGGAGTGGTGGGTGGTGGTAGGTGGTGGTGGTAGTGGTGGTGGGTGGTGGTAGGTGGTGGTGGGTGGTGGTGGTAGTGGTAGGTGGTGGTGGGTGGTGGTCGGTGGTGGTAGTGGTAGGTGGTGGTAGGTGGTGGGTGGTGGTGGTGGTAGGTGGTGGTGGTAGGTGGTGGTGTTACGTGGTGGTTGGTGGAAGGAGAAAGACGTGGTGGGAGGTGGGGGAAGGTGGTAGGAAGTGGTGGTGGTAGGTGGTGGTGGTAGGTGGTGGTGATGGTAGGTGGTGATAGGTGGCAATAGGTGGTGGTAACGGTGGTAGGTGGTGGTGATGGTAGGTCGTAGGTGCTCATGGTTGTGGTAGGTGGTGATAGGATGGTAGATGGTGGTAGGTGGTGAGAGGTGGTAGGTGGTGGTAGGTCGTGATAGGTGATGGTAGGTGATGGTGGTAGGAGGTAGTGGGTGGGTGGGTGGTAGTGTTTGTAGTTGGTACCATCCACCACCCTTGAGTAATAAGCTTAGCCCTTATGTCTTAACACCGCAAGTACGATACCAACCCTCGTCTATGCCTATGATTTATCCCAGATTACAATGACTTAACCCAAAGTAAGATGTTTTAACCTCTTGAGTACCATAATAACCCCCCTTGAGTATCATAATAGCCCCCTTGAGTACTGTAATAACCCCTTTGAGTACTATAATAACCCCCTTGAGTACCATAATAACCCCCTTTGAGTATCTTGAGTATCATAATAGCCCCCTTGAGTACTGTAATAACCCCTTTGAGTACTATAATAACCCCCTTGAGTACCATAATAACCCCCGTAAGTACAATCACAGAGTACACGATTTTAACCTCATGAATAAAATGCCTTAGAACTGAGTATTATAATTTATTTTTTCCTTCCTCTCGTTTTTTTTATACAAGAGAAAATATCGTGTTTCTTTCTTTTGTTTTTATCTAATAATTTTGTGTTTTTTTCTGGTGTTTTCTCTCGCTTTCTCTTATCAGTTTTCCTTTTCTTCTGTTCATTACTTTTTTCATCTTAGTGAAAGTATATAAACTTTCGTACCCAAATAAAAGTATAATTTTATATATGTATATTTAATAGATATAATATGATAGTTAATAGACCATTCTCACATTGGTATGGAAAGTTACTTAATTATTTATCAAACTAAGTAATTAAGTCTACCTGCCATAAATAATCTTCTTTTCCCTTGCACTGATTATAATCAAAATTGTAATTGAACATATGTAAATTAATTATAATCGTAATTAATCACATCATTGTAATAGCTAGGTATTGACACTAAATTGTACAAAAACTACAGAATCCCTTATCATTAACTTTTAATATCTACAAAACACTCTAAAAACCTTACCTTAAGCTCTCAAAAACCACCCAAGAGTTACCACCGAACTCTTTAAAAACCCAGCGTTCTAAAACTTTTGAATGAGGTAACTTGACCCGGTTTTTTCAATCACCTCTGCCAGATATCGTCGCAGTCGTGAGCAGGACATCATGGTAGCTGCCCCGCCTTTCCCCTTGCCTCGCCCAGCCTCTACCCTTCCCCTCTGCCCCACCCCTCCCCCTTCTCCGTCCCCAGCCCCTCCCCGCCCCGCCCCACCCCGCCCCGCCCCACCCCGCCCCACCTCCGAAAACCAGTTAGACTCCATTCTCGACAATTTTACTTCCCCTGAAACATTTAACCATGAGCCTTGTTTGCTTATCGGATACCTACGCTTAACCACTCAATATTTATCAAGTAGGATGGTGTGTGTGTGTGTGTGTGTGTGTGTGTGTGTGTGTGTGTGTGTGTGTGTGTGTGTGTGTGTGTTATTATTATTACCACAATCACGCACCTAAAACAACCACAATCAAACACATACCATCACCACAACTACCACCATTGACAGGGACCACAACAACCACAATCTCTATAAACATCGTCACTAGAGGAACTGAATCTAAGGGGTTGGCACTGTCAGTTTCACCATTGACTTTCATTGACAGTGTTTGTTTACTTCGTTGGGTCTTGAAAGGGACGGGGGGGATAATACTCTGTCTGTCTGTCTGTCTTTATATTTATATGTCTGTCTGTCTATCTATCTGTCTCAATTTCCCTTTTTTTCTTTCTCTCCCTCTCACTACTCCTCTCTTTCTCTCTACTTCCCTCTTCTGTCTCTCCTCCCTCTCCCTCTCTCTCCCCCAAAATCCCACAATTAATCGAAAAAAAAATTAAATAAAAATAATAACTCTAAAAAATGTTGACAAAAGGTGAGCTCCGGACACTCATCAGAGCACACCTGGCGTTAAGCACACCTGGCGTTAAGCACACCTGGCGTTAATCACACCTGGCGTTAACTCTTTGGTCTCCTCTCGCCAACATACCTGAAATATATGTGACATACTAACGAGTGATTTCCGCACATATTTCCGACGGCATACCACCACATGCACCCAGGTATAACAGAGGTATGTTTTTGTGGGGTGGTGGGGGGAGGGGAAGAGGGGAGGGGAAGAGCGTTTGTCATTGTGTGATTGAAATATAGGTTTGTGACATTGTTACGACGCTATGTATGTATGTATGTATGTGTATGTATGTATGTATGTATGTATGTGTATGTATGTATTGTAAGTAAGTATGCCTCCGAATACATCTTTTCCATCTCTCTCTCTCTCTCTCTCTCTCTCTCAGCCAGGTAGGAAACACAGAGGAGCGGACGGGAAGCGGTTCGAGTCACCACCACAGAGTCGGACGGAAAAGCGGAAACGGGTTATTTTTTTTTTCTACATAATAAGGCTATGACCTTCGACCCTACGAGTGGTGGTCAGCGGAAGGGCGGTGCTCCAGTCGAGTGGCCTTGGTCAACAGGAGGGGGAAGGGATGGATGGGAAGGGAGGTGAGAGAGATGGGGTGGAAAGGGGTGGGGAGGGAAGGTGGGAAGAAAGGGTAGGGGTGGAGAGGATGGGAGGGGAAAGGGAGGGTAGGGGGAAGGGTGGGAGGTGGGCGTTACGATGACTCCCTGGCTCCTATTTGTCATATACGCCCTCGTGGGAACTGTGTTTTTTTTCTCCCCCTTTTTTTGCGTAATGTGCGTATGTTGTGACGGTACGCAACGTATTTAAAGTGTTAAAGGGGTAAAGGAAATGGTAGAGGAGCATTATGATGAATATTGATGGTGTGAGCATTATAATGAGCATGTGTGATGATGATGATGATAAGCATTATATTGAATATTGGTTATGATGTGAGCATTATAATGAGCATGTGATGATGATGATGTAAGCATTATAATGAATATTGGTTATGATGTGAGCATTATAACGACTCTACTGGGGGCACAAGAGACCAAACTGTACTCGATGGCTCATTTAACATCCACCCAGGAGAGTTGGATCCAATACTAATTGTTAATAGTTTACTTCCTCGCTTCCTTTCGCTCTTCTATGCTAATGGGTGGAAATGGGGAAGAAAATGATGATATAAATATGAAAAGAGAGTCAGCTGATAAAAAACCTCATAATTAATAAATAGAAAGCACAAAAACAATAAAACCAACAACAACAACAACAAAAACAACAACAACAACAGCAACAAAGACTCCTCTGTTGTTTTTGTTTTCACATTACCTCATCCCACGTTGTCCTGTGTGTCTTAAGATAACCCCACGAGATACATGTGAAAGTTATAATGTGTAAATCCTCAAAGGGACTCGTTACAGAAGGGTGTGTGAGGGAGGTACTGGTTCATTACACTATGTTACTCCTATAAGCCTCCCTACACCTTGACCTTTGACCTGATCTGTTAACTCACATCACTGTCATTACTAACTCGTTGAGATCGATCGTAAACATTCCATCCTCTTGAATCTTTTCCGCAACTTTCTCCTTCCTCTTCTCCAACTACTCCTCCTCCTCCTCCTCTTCATCCTCTTCTTCTTCTTCTCCTCCTCCTCCTCCTCCTCCTCCCTCTCTTTCTTCCCTTCCCATTTCCTCCGACAGTTAAGGACCCATTTCTCATTCCTGTTTGCAATCAACGTTTTGAATCTCTCTTCTCTCCCCATCACCTCTCTGCAATTGACTGTAGAAACCCTCTCTCTCTCTCTCTCTCCCTCTCCAACCCTCTCATCCCAACCCTCTCTCCCCCACCCTCTTCATCCCCCTCAGCCATCGACCGACCGGACCTCTCTAATCGCCCTGCCATTCTCTCTCCCTGATCTTTAAATCGTGGTCGACATTTGGCATTAGATCAACTTAGACGGGATTGATATTACTCCCGACTGTCATGTAAGGTCAGGCTGAAGGAGACTGATGGAGTATTGTAGTGGAGTGAAGGTCATGGTGGGAGTAATTGGTGGTGAGGAGGCGGAGGAGAAGGTGATCTTGACGTCGATGGTGGGGGCGTTTAGCTCCTGAGGGAGGTGAGGTGAAAGGACCGCCATACCTGTGTAAGTAGCTCTTCTGTTTGTGAGAAAAAACAACAACAACGAAGAGGTATTATTATATCCCTGTTGTTGTTGTCATCATCATCGTCAGTATCCATAAACAGACGAGCGTTTGTATCCACTCACGTCAATTTTAATCTTAATTTCTATTTACTGTTGTTGACACAGGTGGCAGGGAACCGTGTGAGACTTCTCCTCCCACCTGCTGCTGTACACGGAGGCAGTGGGTGGTGTCGTGTGGGGATGAGAAGTGTCGTGGGTGTCGACTTGGCAAGGAGGAGTATTTTTAGCTGGGTTGAGACACACAAACAACAACAGTGTGTCCCTTACGTAGGTTAAGTGTTAAAATGCGACCTGTCACATCTTAGACAGTGCCTCGACTAACTCAAGACAGGGGCATCACTTTTGGCTGGAAGAGATAGAACGCTTTCGGTGAGCCATAAACTAAAAAAAATATTTAAATCGATGCCCGTACTTATATTGTCGCATAAATATTTTTTTTTTGGCGTCACATGGACACAAAATGACAACAGACAAATGTCTCAGAGGACATTAAACAAAGACGCGCATACATACACACATGAACCAACACCCCCCTGCAGAAGGTGATTAAATAATGGCTCCTCACCTGGCGTACCTGTTCGACCCTTGTGGAGCACCTGAGATAAATCCCAACATACAGTGTTCTGGTCAGCTGATTGGTCACCTGATTGATGAACGTTCACTCTGCCTCCCCAGGTAAATGTGTCATCCGCTGCATGGGTCACAACTGAGAGGATACACACACACACACACACACACACACACACACACACACACACACACACACACACACACACACACACACACACACACACACACACACACACACACCCTCAGTACCCCAGCATCATTTGGTAGATGGGAAGTACCTGAGCATAATTCTAAGACCTCACATTTAAGGACCATTTGATGTCGTCCATCCAATTATCGTCGAGGATCTGATCACAGTAAATATTTATCTCTGACGCCCACACCTTGTCAGAGGGACACCGGTCAGGGGAGTGATAGTGAGGTGGAACATAAACAAGAAGGGCTCGGCGGGGCTCCTGACGCCGCCTTCCACCTGACGAGGAAGCTAGTGAGTACCTTTACAACTACTACTACCTTACTCCTGCTCCTCCTCCTGACACACACCACATACTCCTCCTTCCTCTTCTCCTCCTCCTCATCACTCCCCTTACACGCACCTCCTACTCCTCCTCCTCTTCCTCCTCCAACATAGGTTGGATGCTCATATGAGCAATAGGGGTTGGGTGTAAACGGGACTGCCCAGTCTGGGCCAATAGGCCCGCTGCAGTTTCCTCCATTCTTATGTTCTTATGTTCCTCCTCCTCCTCTTCCCTCCTACTCCTGCTTCTCTACTTGTATAAAAATCACTGCTATATTTGCCTATCTTTTCTACGTATGTTCCTCAGCACTCCCTACACATGTGACTTTCTCCTCATCCCTGGTGTGTGAAGTCCCCGAGTCTGTCTAAAACACCTGACTTGTGTTGCTTCAGTCTTGGTGTGGAACTTTCTCGGCTTGTACAGAGCCCTTGCTATCATCCGTCCGTTCTCGGTATATAGTTCCTACCCTATCCCTCTCTCATCCAGCATTCATCCCCCCCCCATCCATCCATCCCTATTCCCTGCTTCATTCTTCCCTCTCGTCCTTCCCTCATTCCTCCCTCACCCTTGTCTCATCTTTCCCTCGCCCCACCCACAATCTCTCCCTCATCTATACCTGATCCTTCCCACCCACCCACCCACCCACACACACACCCACACACACACACCCACCCCTCATGTGCTGTTCCCACTCACCACCGCACCTGTTGAAGCTGTTGGTAATACCCAAATGTTCTTACCTCTTCATGCACGTCTCATCTTCCTGCGTGTTGTACATGATTCTCCTGCCTCTCTCTTATGTGTTGGCATGTACCAGCTGTGTGGCAGTGCCTGTGAGCGTGGTTGTAAATATCTCCGTCGGCTTTTGATTGATCATGAGCCCCGCGGCGACTCTCAATGTGACTGTGTGTGTGTGTGTGTGTGTGTGTGTGTGTGTGTGTGTGTGTGTGTTTTAACATATTTTCCTCGTTAGTTCCTCGTCAGCGATGGTGATTCTTACTAATTACGAAACAGTTAATGTAGTATATTGTTCATATAAATAACTTTCTATAAATAAAAAATATATATTGCAAAGTTTTATATTATTCTCTATTCATACAAGTGATTATATTGCAAGAGTAATATAAACATAGTGGATATTATTGCACAGGTAATATTATATTTATCTTTATTGATATGAAGAGTTGTGTTGCACAGTACGTGATTATATAAGTACTATGTAAAGTTATACAGGGAGGCTAATATAAATACTACTTTATTGATGCGAAAGGTTGTGTTGCAGAGGTAAACTACGTGATTAAATAAACGAAAGACTGTGTTGCCAAGATTAATATTTCCTTATTGCACAAGTTGTTATGTAGTAAAGGTAATGTGTGTGTGTGTGTGTGTGTGTGTGTGTGTGTGTGATATAATGTGTTGTTAAGGCATAAACTGTGTACTTATTATCTGTAAGAGTGACTTCAGGCTTATACACAAGACTATACAAGACTTAACCAAAGAATTCAAGACTTGTCATGAAGACTGAAAGACTCACCAACAAGACCTGACTGCCTCGTAGACTTAAGACTTTAACAATGTAAAAACGTCCTTATAAAAAATATTTAATTTACCCTAAAGCCTGGAGGAGAGGAGAGGAGAGAGGGGAGGGAGAGGAGAGAAGGAGAGGAGAATATCACACTGTACAAGACTATAAGCGACAGAGAGAGAGAGAGAGAGAGAGAGAGAGAGAGAGAGAGAGAGAGAGAGAGAGAGAGAGAGAGAGAGAGAGAGAAGAGAGAGAGAGAGAGAGAGAGAGAGAGAGAGAGAGAGAGAGAGAGAGAGAGAGAGAGACTGCATACAACATCAGGTTACACTAGACAAAAGTATCACATCTAAACCAGCAACTTGAGGAAATTGTTCTGTAGATGATAAATACTTTCTTACCTCATAAAAAAAAAAAACGAAAATTTGGAGAGGAAGAAATTTTGACGATTTTAAGGACAAATTTATCTAAGTTGCAAGTTTAGATACGACACTTGTTCTTTAATGAAAACAAAGAACACATCTTCCCACCCTCCCCCTACTTCTATCCCTCCCCTTCCCTTACCCCTTCCCCTACCCCTTACCTACCCTCCCCTTACCTCTTACCTACCCTCTCCCTTGAGCTAGACGCACTACACTAATGGTCGACACCCACAGGTAAAGTGTGAGGAACAGGTTAACACATGTTGGAGTCACCTGGGATGAAGCTCCTCACCTGCCTGCACTGATGGTCTTATTGTCACCTTCGATTATGCTGTCAAATGTTGTGTGAGTCGGGAGTCCATGTATTACTGGAGGTGTAGGAGGAGGAGATGTAGGAGGAGGAGGTGTAGGAGGAGGAGGTGTAGGAGGAGAAGGAGGTGTAGTGGAGTTATGTATATTAGGTGTGGGGGTGAGTGAGGAAGAAGAGGAGAGGAGAGGAGGGAAGCAAGAGGAGGGGAGGATAGTAAGATGGAAGGGAAGAGTAGGAAGAGGAGGAAGGGAGGAGGAAGCGAGTACATCCTTGGGGGGGGGGGTGGAGTATAAAGGGTATCCTACTAGGGAGAGAGGTGTAGGATAGGATAGTGAGAGAGGAGGTCAGCCACCACGCCTGAACAGCTCTCGGCGCGGTGGTGGTCGCTGGAGCCGAGGTCGTATATAAGAGCTGTGAGACGCCAAGGTACTCGTGGATGCTGCCTGGCTGAGTGATGGTGCGGACTTTTCTCAGAACTGGGAAGTGATTTTACTGAGAGAGAGAGAGAGAGAGAGAGAGAGAGAGAGAGAGAGAGACTGGGTAACAGGTAGGCTGAGTAAGAACACGTAACTAATTAGACCGTTCCAAGTGAGTTAGCAAGCGGTGAGAGAACTGTGATTTTACGATGTCTTGGTTCTGGAAAGCCTGAGTTTTAAGTAACGGAGAAACTCTATATATTGCCTCATCTGGACCCGAGCCAGGAACCTAACCTAACCTAAATTAACCTAACCTAACCTAACCTAACCTAACCTAACCTAACCTAACCTAACCTAACCAATTTTAACTTACCCCTAACCTAACCTAACCTAAATTAACCTAAAAGAGAGGGATAAAAAAATAAGAGAGAGGGGATAAGAAAATAAGAGAAAATGAGAAAGATAGGGAGAGAAAATGCGAAAGAGAGAGAGAGAAAGAAAGAAAGGGATAAAGGAAGATAAAACTCCCTTAATGGAAATATGAGATCTCGTGAATTTCATGCATCGTTGCCTGAACATACAGCCGATCTAAGTAATGAATTAACTTAAGTGGTTTACAACACCTAAATCAAACCTGCAGGTAAACGTCGACGGCTTGAGAAATAATAAGCATTGCTATCTCTAGAAATGACTCACGAGGAAACACAGGTAAGATAAATATTAATTAAGCCTTCAGGTAAACGCTACAAGGTTGAGAAACAATAAACTCATAAGAACTCAGGTAAGCAACACAGGGCTGGGAAATAATCTACCACCTCTGGAAATAAGTTGGAAATAAGTTATCATAAGGACTCAGAGAGAGAAATTATTATCGTCAGTTAAACTCCGAAACACAAATCAATAATTTCTAATACCGAAACTACATCATTATCAAGGTATAAATCAACTCAGGTGGAGAAATTTCAATTATCTCAGGTAAACTCAGGTAAGATCCCCCAAGAGACTTGACAAAAAAAAGACATCATATCTGGACACGAATTGAGAATACTACTAGCAAATATTGAACTAGTATGGCCTGAGAGAATACTACTAGCAAATAGCAAACTAGTGTGGCCCTCGAAAATACAACTAGAAAATATTCAACTAGTGTGGCCCGAGAGAATATTAATAGCAAATATTAAACTAGTGTGGCCCGAGAGAATACTACTAGCAAATAGCAAACTAGTGTGGCCTTAAGATACACAGATGAGAGAAAGACGTGACCTGAGGTGAGAGATCGAATGATGAAGACGCCATAAACATTCCGACGAAAAATGTACAACGGTGAAGAAGAAGGAAGAAGAAGGAAGAATGAGAATGAAGAAGGAAGAATGAGAACGAAGAAGGATGAACAAGAATAAGAAGAACAACAACAACAAGAAAGAAGAACAACAACAAGAACAACAAGAACAAAAACAATCACAAAGAAGAAGAAAAACAAGAACGAAGAAGAAAGAAGAAGGACAAGAAGAACACGAACAGGAACAAGAAAAACAAGAAAGAGGAACAAGAACAACAACAACAACAACAACAACAAAAACAAAGAACAAGAACAAGAACATGAAGAACACGAGCAAGAAGAACAACAAGAACAAACAAGAAGAACAAGAAGAAAAAAGAAGACGAACAAGAAGAACAACAAGAACAAGAACAACAAGAACAAGAACAACAAGAACAACATCAAGAGGAAGAAGAAAATGGTAAACTATTTATATTATGGTGTAAGAAGATATGAGCCAAACATACTTTATGAAGTGTAATTAATATTAACTTTAGTGATAGAGGTGTGGTGTGTGGTGTGGTGTGGTGTGGTGTGTAGATAGAGAGGGAAGGGGGTGTGGTGGTGTGGTTATAATCCAATAACTCTTATACCTATTAGAACAGGAGCCTATTAAATCCTGGATCTATTAGAAACTTGGGCCCTATTAGAGTCCCAAAACTCTTAAACTGAGAGACAGGTAGAAAGCCAAATATTAGAAATGGGGCTTAATTATCACTTAAGTTCCCCATTTGACCTCTGACCTCTGTGTTTAGACCCCAACGAAATGCCTCAAGATAGCGGTTGTTTATTTCCTCGTCTTTGAGGTATATATTCTCGCTTGACTAAGTGACCTCAGTTGACCGGGTCAGGAGGGGTCAAGCACATCACCCTGGAAAGGTATGGAACACAAACCGGCCTGGAAAATTAATCGTGGTCCAGCGATCCAGAGAGAGGGTGAAGGGGAGGGATGGAGGAGAAAGGGGGAGAGGAAGAGAGAGAGGGGGAGAGGGAAGGGGAGGGAGGGAGAAGGAGGGGAAGAAGAAGAGAAAGAAAGAGGGAGAAGGAGAGATGGAAGGAAGGAGGTAGGGAGGAAGGAAGGGAGAATATAAATAAGAGTTTAATGTGAAGTTTAAGCTAGAGGAGACATGTTATACGTACACACACGAACGAACGAACGACACACACACACACACACACACACACACACACACACACACATGGAACCTCAATGTGTGTGTGTGTGTGCGTGTGTGAAATTTCATTGTGGTGTGACCAATGGATTTTTAGTTATTGTGAAGACGCCATTTCTCTTCACCCACAACAAATGTCTAGAAAAATATTTATCCAACATAAAAAAAAAGAGAACAAAATATCAAAAACAATACCCGCAAAAAATCTACAACCACACAAATAACAACACCTTACAACCCACCCACCCACCCACCCACCCAACACCCACCCACACGCCCACCCACCCACCCACAAGACCACCAAAGTGACAATTCCACAGCAACAACAATTCCAACATTATTTTTATTTTGTCCTCTCCCGCTGGTCAGTTTTCCCTAATGGCAGCAGATGTTGACAATAAGTTGCAGAGTTTTGCCACTTGCACCCCGGGTCGTCGTCTTGATGGTGCAACACTATTATGCACACACACAGGACCCTCGTGGAGTAAATTGGACCACCATGAAGTCACATATAATTCTCTCCTATTTTTGGACGACTTCAGAGCTAGAGGGAAAAAAATAGCCCCCGATCTTGGACACGTTTCCATTTAATTCCTCGACACTTGAACACGTAGAGAGGGCAGTGCTTCCTCTCCCCTGTGGATTTTATTTTTTTATTTTTTTTTCATACATAATGTTCTTGAAAAATGTATGAAAAATAGTTATATATATATACTTGTTCTCTCTTAGCTAACGGGATAAAGTTAGGACGTGAATAACAAAAGTTAATCTCAAAGACTTTAAAATAGAATTAAATTAAACATTGAATAAAATGCACCTGTAATTTTAAATCATGGTATAGGTACACACACACACACACACACACACACACACACACACACACACACACACACACACACACACACACACCTGCTCCTCACCCACCACCCACGACACAACCCTTCAACACCTAATCTAACCCCTCCTCCCCCCCCTTCCCCCCTTCACCTCTCCCTCAGTAGTCCTCTCACCTGCCCATGAATTATCAGCGGTCATTATCCCACCGTTAGAGAGATCTGCCATTGCGGGTCGGTTGCCATAGCACACATATCTTCACACCATTAAGGGGATGTGTCGCTGTGTTGGTCGGTCTATAGAAGTTGGCGCCTCAAGGACTTTGGTAGATATATCTCACTCCCTCCTTCCCTCTGTCTTCCCTCCCTCCCTCCTTGTCTTCTCTCCCTCTCTTTTCCTTCCCTCCTTACCCCCTCTTCCCTCCCTCCCTCCAACTCCACGTAATAAATGGGTAGTCGTGTGTGCACCGGTGGCCTTCCTCGGTGATAAGGGAGGCTGTGTCCTGCTGAGAGTTATATCACCTAGACGGCGGCGATGACGAAGGAGGAGGTTCTCTGTCGGGATGTTGGATGTGGCTCTCTCTCATCGTGTTAAAGCAGCAGTCAATATCTTACCCACTGTTATGTCATTACGTCTTTGGTGTAATTATTTTTGTGGTATTACACGAATTACAAAAGTCGTAATTTAATTTAATGTTATTGAACTAAAACTTGAATGTAAACAAAATAGACGAGTATTTCAGCTTTATATTTTGTTACTGAAGACTTTATAAACCACATTATTAGAACGTCTTATCTTCAAGGTAATTCTTTTAAAAAATTTCTCGACTAACTGACGTCATAGATTTAGTTTTAATAATGAAGAACGAGAGATGACGTCAATAGGTGTCTACAGGTGAACCAAAACACTGACGGTCGTGACAATAGTAAACAAATAATGACCTCTTGACCTCCCCAGACGTGTGTGACCTGTAACAGCCTCCCCTACACGATAAATGACCCGGTTCCTCTTCTCATAATTTAGAGTGATAGCGTCATGGTGTCAGGAGTTATTGTATGGTGTGAGGTCAGACGTGAGACAGGTGAGAGGATGGTGGAAGATACAGGTGTGTAGGTAGGTAATTAAGAAGAATCAAACAACATATATCAAAAGTGCGGTTGGAAAGGGGGAGTGGGGGTAGGGGGTGGGTGGGTTAGGTGAGTGGGTAGATGGGTAGGAGAGGGTTGGGTGGTTAGGTGGGTGGACAGGTGATGGTAGTGGTAGTAATGGTGGTAGTGGGACCCGACACCCAACAACCAGCACCAATTACCACCACTACCACCAGTAACCTCTCCCATCATTACCACCATCATCTGTTTAATCATAAGATGCTACTCCTGTGACCCCCCCCCACCCACCCACCCACCCACACCCACACCCACACCCACCCACATTATTATAACCTGCACCTTCTGTCTCTTTCCGTCAACCTCTCTTATCCCTTTATTTTATATCATTATCATTTACTTCTCTAATTCCTCTGATTCATTCACTCTCCTATGTACATAAGTTGAATAACAATATCAATCAGACGAAGGAGGTAATTGATGAGGCAGAGCCAAGTGGGGAGAGAAGTTACTGGGGAGGGAGGGGAGGGAGGGAGGGGAGGGAGGGAGGGAGGAGGAGGGTGGACCTGAACTCTGCCCACCCACAGAGACAAAGACGATTTCCTCCTCCCTCCTCCTCCTGTACCCTTGAACTCTGCCCACCTACAGGGACAAAGACGATCTCCTCCTCCTCCTTGTACTACTCTTCCTCCTCCTCCTCTATACCCTAATCTACTAATCCTTCTTCTAATCCTACTACTAATCCTCCTCCTAATCCCACTACCAATCCTATCAATCCAGATCTCAAAAAAAAAAAATCAGGCCTCTTCAGCACGTAGGATTACAAGAGATTAATTAACCTTTACCTCAGTGGCCTAATTAATTACCCCCACACCTGCACATGACCTGATTAATTGCTACCCTCATTAAAGGACTAACTCTTCTATATTATTTGTTCTCGTTCTTATGATGGTCATCCTTAATCAGCGTCAGCGGGAAGAAGAGATGGAAAATAATGGAAATGATGACGATGACGATGATGATGGTAGTTTGGGTAATTGATAATAATAATGGTAATTCTATTAATGATAATGATATTTGTGCTGGTAAAAACAATAATGATTTTAATAATAATAATAATAATAATAATAATAATAATAATAATAATAATAATAATAATAATAATAATAATAATAATAATAATAATAATGATAACGAAAGCAACTTCTCTTTCTCCTTCTCCACTCCCTGCTCTACCCTCTCTCTCTCTCTCTCTCTCTCTCTCTCTCTCTCTCTCTCTCTCTCTCACAACATTAGGTATTTAACACTACACCTCACCAGCTATACCTGTGTCCCAGCTGACTGTGTTGACCTTGTACCAGCTGATCAGTATTCTCACAGTGATTGTCCTTGACCAGCTGCTGATCCGTTCAATTGACTCCATCTGTCTTTACCCACTGCCTCTTTTAGGCCAATCAGACCCCCACCAGCTGTGTAAGTAGAGACAGTTGGTAGTTCTGAGTGGCTCGGTACATGTTTTAACACCTATTCTGGACCACTCAGATCATCTCACTACCTGTCTCTGATCACCACCTGTCTATGATCACCATCTGTCTCTGATCACCACCTGTCTATGATCACCATCTGTCTCTGTTCACCACCTGTCTATGATCACCATCTGTCTCTGTTCACCACCTGTCTCTGTTCACCACCTGTCTCTGTTCACCACCTGTCTCTGTTGACCACCTGTCTCTGTTCACCACCTGTCTCTGTTCACCACCTGTCTCTGACCACCAGCTGGGGATCTCAATAATAACATCAAAAGGTACTAAACCAACAAGTAAGTCAGAATGCTATAGGCCACACTGTATCGATCTCCACCAACGTTCACAACTGGAGTGGAGTAGAAGAGAAGAGAGGAGAGGGGGGGAGGAGGAGAAGGAAGAGGGTGGGTAAAGGAGGAAGAGGAGAAGTAGACGCGTGAGGAAGAGGAAGGGGTGGACGGGTTAAGGAAGTACTGACACTAGTACACGAATACTTAACATAATTAATTCACCACGACCACCATCACAACAACAACAATAACAACTATAATAAACACTAATAACAACAATAACAACGAAAATAATAACAAAGAACAAAAAACACAAAGAAAAAGCCGACACTTATGACACCAAACACGACTAAATATGACTCAAACAAAGAAACACTTATGACACAGGTAACTCTCACATATCTCAGGTGTGCGGAGGAACACGTGATCACCGCGACACCTGACCAAAGGTAAGTGTTTTTTTAATAACAAGGTTGAGTGTGTGTGTGTGTGTGGCCCCGCCCTGGTCTCCGGCAGGTGGGGAGGGCTGTGGTGTCCTTCAGGAGGGGAGTTTGGGGGGAGAGGAGTTTGAGGGTAGGTAGGGGAAGGAGGGGGTTTAGGGAAGAGGGTTAGGGGTGGGGAGGAGTTTGGATGAGAAAGAAGGGGGTGGGGAGGTGAGGAAGGTGGGTGAGAGAGGGTGGGATAGGAGGGAGAGGGTGGGAAAGAAGGTAGAGAGGAAAAGGGAAGGTATAGGAAGGAGAGGGAAGATACATTGCAGGAGGAAGGAAGGAAGGAAGGAAGGAAGGAAGGAAGGAAGGAAGGAAGGAAGGTGGAGGAGAAGGAGAGAAAGAAAGTAGGAAAGGGAGGAGGAGAGAAGAGGGAGGAGAATAAGAGAGGGAATAGGAAGAAGAAGAAGGGAAGAGAAAGAAGAATGAGAGAGAGAGAGAGAGAGAGAGAGAGAGAGAGAGAGAGAGAGAGAGATACTTAAACTCAGGAATGTTGCTAGACTTCTCACTGGCCAAATTACTCCCCCGGGACCAACCTTGATAATATAATATACATATTCTAATCTAGTTGTTGTTTTTTTCCTCATCTCCATTCATCACTACGCTATCACCTGTTCTGTGTAGCTTAAGCACCTTTTAGCTTTTTGTTGATATACCTGTAAAGAATGAACTACCTGGTGTTTATCGACTCATTATACATCAATCACCTGACCTGTCACCTGTCATCAAGGACCCATTGGCACGATATCTAAATATTTGTTTACAGAGTTTGTTTCTGTATTAATTGGTTTGTTTACGCCTGTTTACACCTGTTTGTATGATGTTGTTGGTGTTTATTCAGGTAACTGGTTTTCTGTCTTAGTCCAGTAATTTATTTAATAATTTGTTTATTTTATTTTCTATCCATCTACCTGTCTATCTATCTTTCTTTGTCCTTAAATGTCTGTCAAGTCTTTTACCTGTCTATCTTATCCAACTGTTTGTTTATCCCGTTTAAAACATTCACTTTTAGTATCATGGTAATTTTAATAGAGTAAATGACGGACAACTCCTTATCGTCCTTGGCTAAATAAAAATTCCGTCTCTTGGTCACCGTGGCTGCACATTTATAGCTGTCCTGAATGGCTGTCCGAGGTTGGAACTCTTCTCTCATTGGTTACTCCTGGGTGTAAACTGCGCCTATTGGTTGATATCTCACATGCCAACGATGATGATTGGATGGTTCCATATCGGTGCATTAGTTGAGAATCCCATGTATGCACGAACAACCAAAGTCGCGCACACACACACACACACACACACACACACACACACACAATAATGTATACGACAGATGGCAGGTAATTTAACGGGTAGGATGTCCAGGTAATACCAGCGAGTGGTATCCTAAACCTAACCTAACCTAACCTCTCCTTTAGAGTCACCTGAGAATGTCCACCACAGTACTGTATTCTCAGATCTCTCTCTCTCTCTCTCTCTCTCAGGCCCCGTATTCCCCCGGCTCCGTATTTCCCCCGGCCCCGTATTCCCCCCCGGCCCCGTACTCCTCCGCCTCTAGTAGCCCCCAGCAAGGTCTCACACTCCGGGGCCAAGGAGTTCGCCCCACGGGGTTAAATTATGATAATTATCTGCCCTGAGACGGTGACCCAGTGAGTCCACTTCAAGGTTGGCATGCAGAGGTGGGGGGGTGGGGAGGGGGGGTGAGGGGGAGGAAGACGTAGGGGGAGAGGAGGAAGGCAGGTGGGAAATATATTGACAGGTGTGGTGAGGTGTGGCAGTGAGAGTTGGGGAGGTAACAGGGTGTGGTGGTGGTGGTGGTGGTGGGAGGTGGGTGAGGGTGTGGTGGTAGGGAGGGTGTGGTGGTAGGGAGGGTGTGGTGATGGTTACGTAAGGTAGGGTGTGGTGAGAAGGATGGGTGTGGTGAAGAAAAGGAAGGAGGAAAGACGAACTGAATGATGAACTGTAGTGAATGGTAAGACGAGAGAGAGAGAGAGAGAGAGAGAGAGAGAGAGAGAGAGAGAGAGAGAGAATAAGAAGGAAGAGAAGCAGTATTGGCGGTGTGAACTACGAAGCTGAGGAGTGAATATTGATGTGTAGAGACGAGTTTGTCACTGAATACAAAGTGAGAGAGGCGGAGGAGAGCTGGACACAGGTGAGACGACACAAACACCTGCTAATTAATCTACAGGTACGAATCAACAGGTGTTCAAAGATGAGAAAAAAATATTACGAGATATACAGGTAATAACTTAATTTTACCTGATACTCCAAGATCATTAAGAGTAAATTAGAGGTAGACAAGGGAAGGCGAGTTACCTAAAGCCATTTTGAGACATTGGAGACATAAAGGCCACACAATAATAAGCCATTTAATGTGTCTTAGGAAGGACTGAAGAGCCATTTTAAATTACAGAAGAAAATCATGAAGCCTTTTTAAAATATTATATCAAGATTAATACATGTCTTCAGTTATTCCGTCTCTCATCCTTACTCATTCCTCCTCACCAAGTTATCTCCCTCCCTCTCGTTCCTCTCTCCTCACCTCCACAGTGGCGCCTTTATGGATAACTTGCGCCAATA
The DNA here is from genome assembly GCF_018991925.1 of Homarus americanus. Classification (NCBI taxonomy): domain Eukaryota; kingdom Metazoa; phylum Arthropoda; class Malacostraca; order Decapoda; family Nephropidae; genus Homarus; species Homarus americanus. Next base: position 263,884 of record NW_024740134.1, read on the forward strand.
AATAGTACCCAAGACCTAACATCCACAATGAATTATACGCCAATATGATACAAAAGTTATATTATGGTGCGTCACTAGTACACCATGACGCGTTACTAGTCCACCATGACGCATAAATGAGTCAATAACCATGCGTCATTAAGAAACAAAATCTATAAAAAACGACTAATAACCATCAATAATATCTAATAATATTCAATATCTACCTGACACTTAATTAGCATAATATAAACATTACACCTGTACAGTAATACCTGAGTTACCTATCTTGGACTCATAAAGGCATAAGACAAATACCCAAGATAGATGTATTAATTAGTCATAAGGTTGACACTCCACTAGGAAGACCAAGGAGATGACGGCTTTATTAACCTCCCTCCCTCCCTCCCTCCCTCCGCTATAAAACCTGGGTCATGACAAACAAGGAGAAGCAATAAGAGAGGGAAAAGGGATAATAATGAACTTGCGTAAGAGTATAATGTAATGATGGGGGTGAGAGGTCATGGGGAGAGGGGGTGAGAGGTCATGGGTAGAGGGGGAGAAGAGGCCATGGGGAGAGGGGGAGAAGAGGTCATGGGGAGAGGGGGAGTTGAATGCCATAATGGAGAGTTTAGGGGGACACTGAAGCGGGTTACGTTAGGTTACGTTAGGTTACGTTAGGTTACGTTAGGTTACGTTAAGTTACGTTAGGTTACGTTAGGTTACGTTAGGTTACGTTAGGTTACGACTCTAATATCACAATCTAGATTTACATTGATTACAAATACAACGCAAGAAAATAATAAGATCAAAATAATGACATACTTTAAAACATAACACCTGCTGCCTTGGGGTGCTTCTAATTACTGTAGTGAAGATTACCTGTAGCTGTAGGTAACGTATATTTAAGGTACTGGACGTTGTTTGAGGGTAGATGGTGATTTAGGGTTGGGTATGGTTAAGAGTGGGGCATTATACTTATGGGTAAGTTAGGTTAGGTTAGGTTAGGTCAGGTTAGGTTTGAGGGTAAGGGCTAGTTTTGTTTACAGAGAGAGAGAGAGAGAGAGAGAGAGAGAGAGAGAGAGAGAGAGAGAGAGAGAGAGAGAGAGAGAGAGAGAGAGAGAGAGAGACAGACAGA
>NW_024740134.1:270000-282500 GCF_018991925.1 Homarus americanus
AGGTATACATCAATGTATATCTGAGTATATCATGTATGTAAATATGTTTGTAGGCAGTGAAGGTTGACTGGTGACCAATGCTGATGAGTGTGTGTGTGTGTGTGTTAGCTTGATAAAGGTCTATTTTGCCTTGGCGGGTTAGCTTAGGTTACCATTTGGTTAGATTAAGTTAGATTAACGATAAGGTAAGTCATTCTCCAGGTGAAATAAGCTAGGGTGTCTAATCTGCAGGTGAGCCATAAGCCTTCAGGTTGCCAGGTACACTCAGGTAGTAAACAAAAATAACACAACAGGTAGACGATTCCTAAACATCGACTTATGACAATTAGTGTCTTGTGACGTGTGATTTGATATCCCAGGTAACTCTTAATTGGAGGAACAGGAACAATAAAGACAAGGTTAAGGAGGAGGAGAATAATAATAAGAGTAATAAAGGGAATGAGAAGAATAAGAACAACATAAAAGGAAAAGTTAAAAATAATAGCAGTAATAATAATAGGGAGATTATGTGAAAAGATATGAATAAAAATAATAAGAAGAGGTATAAGATTAAAAAATAATAATAATAATAAAAAAACAATAAAAACTAAACAAGAACTGGCTAAGATGAACAAGAATAACAACAATAACAAAACAACAACAAAACAACAACAAAACAACAACAAAAATAACATTAAAAATTGAAATAAAATAATAATAATAATAATAAAGAACACAAAATAACTATGATAATTATACACGACTTATTTATTATTCTACCTTATAATTATTTATTTATCTTTACAGTTTTGTCGTAGAAGAAAAAAAAAATCTCATAATTCTTGACTTAGAGGTTACTGACGATAATTTTTACCTTGTGTCTTGTTAAGATAATTATGATGAATAGGATTATTATTATTATTGTTATTATTATTATTATTATTATTATTATTATTATTATTATTATTATTATTGAGAGTCATCTGATCAGGAGTCGAGTACTGGATGAATGATCGAATAAAGTTACTTAGATGGGCTGGTACGGTTGGTTAATGGGGTGAGAGGGGGAGGGGGAAGGAGGGGAGAGAGAAGGGGGAAGTAAGGGGGAGAGAGAAGGAGGAGGAGGAGGACTCACCCAGAACCCATGATAAAAAGTCCTGCATATATTCTTTAAATGTTACAAACAGTCTTGGTGACGCGCGCGTTCATCAAAGCTCCCAAGTGACCTGATCTAACCAACTAATTGGCTGCCCCACCTCACCTGCCCTTACCTGCGGGCACACACATAAATACCCAACCCGATACTGATCATACACACAGCCGCTTCAAACAGGGTAGCCCGGTAGTCATACAGGTAGAGGTACATCGGATAGACTCTACCTAATTAATCACACACAGGTACATGCTCAGGTAGAGTCGTTCACTTTGGCAGGTTAAGTAATCATCAACATAGGTAAACTTCTATAGGTAAATCTACATATGACAGACTAATCAACGCTATATACAGGTAGATGGTAATTAACTCACAGTCATCTAAATAACTTGTGACCGTAGCAGGATATCTATATTGTACAGGTAATTGGCTACAGGTAAGATAAATTACAATGGTAGCCCTTACTAGTTAAAATCGCATTAGAAGCCTTGTTATACAGGTAGCGTCTTACAATTAGTCTTATACAGGTAGCCAAGTAGCCTTCAGTGAGTAGTCCCTTATCAGTAGCTTTCTTACAGGTAATCTCTCACTCTCACACACACACACACACACACACACACACACACACACACACAAAAGACACTTTATAAGGTTGAGTCCCAGTACACCCACCCACCCACCCCACCCACCCACCCACTCGCCCACCCTTCTGAGGACAAATTACCCGTTGACTCCTAAATATGACACGGACATCTGCGTACGTGTTCAACAGGTGAAGTCCTTAATTATACCTGGTGGAAGGTGTGTAAGGTGTGTGGTGGGAGGGGTGGAAAGGTGGATGGGAGGGGTGGAGGTGTGAAGAGTAGGGTGGAAGGGTAGATGGAAGGGGTAGAAGGGTAGAGGGGAGGGTTAGGTTAGGTTATTTCCCTGGCTGCTGTATTGGCCCTGGCTGCTCGACACACTGCAAGGATGTGAGAGTAGTGTGCTAGTATAAATAATCTTATCCATGATTAAATAGCTCTCTCATCTTTCCTTCTCTTCCTTTTTACAAAAACCCTTCCTCTCTCTCCTTCCTACCAATCCTCTTTCTTTCCTCCTCCCACCTTCTAATTTCCAATTAATACTACCACACAAGTGCATCTCACCACTAGATCCACTCAACCAAATCTATCTACCGCTCCAGATCTATAAGTCACACTTGAGTGCATCTCTCTTCCCTCAGCTCTAGGTATTGTCCTGTCATAAATTAAGAAAATATAAAAAAAGAAAATGGTCAGAAATCTATATAATATAAGAGATCCGATGTAGAAAAACTAACACACACGCATCAAAGTCCCACCGCTAATGAGATCACCTGTTATCATTGGAGTTTAATACCATGCGTGTGTGGGGAGGGGGTGGTCCTTAAAGGGATTGAGTCGCTTATATGAAGGATTTGGTTTATATCTTATTGAGTATTGTGATGGTTGAGGTTCTTGAGTGTGTTCTGATGCTATTGTGTATCTACTTTCTCTCTCCTCTTCTACGTTACCTCACTCCTACCGATTACCTTTCTACACACACACATCCTGCCTCTCTCTCTCTCTCTCTCTCTCTCTCTCTCTCTCTCTCTCTCTCTCTCTCTCTCTCCCTCAGGTCCTCCTCTATACATTAGCATCAAGACTCTGAGTTATACTTGAAGTGGTTCTCGTCCTCCGTGCTAAGACAGACACGCCTACCTGTGACGTAACAAACACTCGGGCAAGTTTCTATACCATAAGCTGAGTGAGTGCGGAGAGACATGGGTTAAAAATGTTCTCTCAGTCAGTCAATCAGTCAGTCAGTCAGTCATGTTTGGTACTCATGGAATTGACTAGTCTGGTAGATAGATGGATACAGAGAGAGATATAGATAGATAGATAGATAGATAGACAGATAGATAGATACATAGATAGATAGATAGATAGATAGTAAGGAGATATTGATGCGGCTTCTGATGGTGAAATAAATGTAATGTATTTTTCTCTTACACACACACACACACACACATGCACACATCCCCCCGCCCCCCCCACCCCCCACACACCTCCCCCCACCCCCACACACCCCCCCCACCCCCACACCCCCCCACCCCCACACACCCCCCCCACCCCCCACACACCCCCCCCCCCCACCCCCCACACACCTCCCCCCCACCCCACACACCTCCCCCCCCACCCCCCACACCCCCCCACCCCCACACACCCCACCCCCACACACCCCCCCCTCACCCCCACACACCCCCCCCCTCACCCCCCCACACACCTCCCCTCACCCCCCCACACACCACATAAATTCTACAAATAAACGGAGCAATTCTTTCTGACCCAAATAATTCAGCAGACAATATCATTCCTCAGTGAGATAACACTGAGACTTCTGCTCGCTGGCTGACTGTGACACCTCCCCCTCCCTTCCCCCCACCCCTTCCTCTCCCCATACCCTCCCTCCTTCCCACACCCCTACTCCTCCCTTCCCCACCCCCCTCGCTCCTTACCTTTTTTTTAAGACTTCTGTTTGAGTTTCCTGCTTGCATACGGATCATCCAAGTATCTGAATGTATAATGGCGGTGTGTGCGGGGGTGTGTGTGTGTGTGTGTGTGTGTGTGTGTGTGTGTCGGGGCGTGTGTGTGTGTGTGTCATGTGTGGAGCTCCTGCGGGAGGTTAGAGGAGCCAAGGTCTCTGAGTGATCGTCTAGTCCAATTGAATCTAGACTAAATTTACCATAATCTGGTCACGCCTAAATAAATGTAACAGGTGAAGTCTGGCGGTGAGGAAGACTGTAGTGGCTCACCTCCTGGTAGTAGGGGGAAGGGGGTTAGTGGAGGAGGACGAGAAGGGGGAGAGGAGGTAAGGGGGAGATAAAAATAGCTTCCATCCACACAAATACACCTAACCTAACCTAACCTAACCTAACTTAACCCAACCTAATCTAATCCTAACCTAACCTAACCTAACCTCGGGAAGAAAGACAGACACATTCATTATAATTATCTATGATGGATTTATTTTCATCATCTTATATAACCAGTAACCAGACGCGGCTCTCCATAAAACACTACTTTTAACTCTTCTTCTCAACTATTACCTATAAATCGCTAACTACTCCTCCCCCTCCCCTTTACCTTACCCCCCTTCCCCTCACCTAAACCCCCCTCCTCACCTGTTCCTCACCTTCTCGTCTCCCTCATCTCCCCCTCCTCCTACCCTCCCCCCACCCCAAGATTGATGCAGAAATAAAATCATCCTTAATATTGTAACTCAGACCACCAAGACGCCCCCAAGAAGGTGACATCAAGGGTCTTATCAACCATGGAGGTATTTCTGCCCCTACCCCCCACACCTTTCCCACACACCCCTCCCCACACACCACCCCCAACCCCTCTCCCCCATACCCCCATCCCCACACACCTCCCCACACACACCTCCGCCCCACACACACACCCCCTCCCCACACACACCCCCTCCCCACTCCTCCCCCAACACCCCCAGGAGACACACAGGGCATCTGATAGGAATGCCCATATTTCAAAGTGGCTATATTAATGCCTGCATATTTTTCAAGGAGACTGTAGAACATGCCTTACTCCCCCCCCCCACCCCTCACATCCCTCCACCCAACACCATCTACCACCCACATCTCCACCTTCTACCCCCACACCCTTCACCAGCGCACCCTCCCACACACCTCCACCTACCCCCACACCCTCCCCCACACACCCTCCACCCCCACACCCCCTCACCAGACCCAAACCAAGAACAAGGAGAGAAAAGTCGCCATTCATCTTGTCATATATACTATTTTAATCTCAAACTGTTATCCATCTCTTAACTATTCACCAAAATGATAGCAAACCAAACCTAACCTAACCAAACCTAACCTAACCTAACCTAACCTCACCTAACGTTCCATAAATCCGCAAAATCAATTTCAGTTCGTTAAGGTACACCGTGATTTATGAACGCATTATGCATTATTTTTTTCTTGGTGGACGACGAGGAGGGGGAGGGGGAAGAGGAGGGGGGGAGAGAGGAGGGGGGGAGAGAGAAGGGGGTGGGGTAGGAGAAGGAGGGAGGAAGAGGAGGAAGAAAACCTAACAAAAACGTGTGTGAAGAAGAGTATATTTTCCACCTTCGTCAGGGTGTGGTGGTGAGTGTCAACAAAGGGCGACACCTGGGGGGTAGGGGAGGGGGGAATCCCGGCCAGGTAGAGGCAGGTTGATAGCGTACCTGAGTTGGCAGGTGAGAAGGTGTCGGGCGGTGGAGTTGGTACCCACAGTCAGCCTCTCACAGGTGTTGTATGGATGATAAAGATGATGTATGGATGATAAAGATAAGGTATGGATGACGAAGGTAACCCATATGGATGAGATCTTTTGCTCGGGACATTAATGAGGTAAACAGAAGCCGATGATAAATTAAACACAAAGAAGAAAATATTGATCATTCACTCGTAAGAAATATAATTAACAATAAGGAGAAATTGCTTAGGTTATACAACTCATAAATGAATAATGAAACAAATAAAATACTGCAGGAGATAAATTTCACTGTTCACGGAGGAGAGAGTGTCACTGCATCACTGTGTAGGTTATAGAATCGAGTTGTTGTTTTTTCTCCGTCAGTGAATGAGTTGAGAAGTCAGTGACAAGATTCTTCTCTCCGTCAGTGAATGAGTGAGTCGTTACTGCTCCTCAACAACTAGGGTTCTTTAATCACGTGACAAGATTAACAATTACACTAATGACTTGTCCATCAACAATTGAACATTATGAGAGAGAGAAAGAAAGACAGCGTTAGTGACGATGTTCCTCCGTCAGTAGGTGAGTGAGGGAGTCAGTCAACGATGATATTTTCCCCTCCGTCTCCCAATGAATGGATCACTTGACAAATTCCCTCCGTCATTGCAGGAGTGACCGAGTGAATAAATGATAAAACCACATTTACGCTTGTTGGTCAAAATATAAAGACGAAATTATATACCAGAACTGTCAAGGTGTTCATGAGAGCAGGTGGTGGTGGGGAGGGAGGGGGAGGGGGGAGGGGGAGGGGGGAAGGGAGGGAAAATAATAAAGGAGGAAGGGATAGGAGGAAAGGGTAAGGAGGGTGGGGGGGAAGAGGCAGAGAGAGGGGGATCACCTTGTAAATTTAATAACCAGCTGGATACGCCATTGTCCCACACCCAGCGGCGGTACAAACAACAATGACCACTATATTTAGCGCTCCTCCGCGGCCCCCTGATATACTTGTGCACACCCCTGACTCTGGGGATCAAGGCCGCCAGGGTCAGAGGGCGGTGGCAGCATGTTGATGAGGAGGGGGGAGCGATAGAGAGGTAGGGAGGCAAGGTAAGAGTGAGGGAGGGAGGGATGGAGGGTGGAGGCCAGGGAGGGAGGTGGAGGTGGAGGCAGTAGAGGGGGATGGAGGTGGAGTGCCAGGGAGAGAAGGGTGGAGGCCAGGGAGGAGGGATGGAGGTGGAGTGCCAGGGAGAGAAGGATGGAGGGTGGAGGCCAGGGATGGAGGGTGGAGGCCAGGGAGGGAGGGGGTGGAGGGTGGAGGCCAGGGAGAGAAGGATGGAGGGTGGAGCACAAGAGGTAGAGGACAGAAGGGTGAAGAGGAAGAGGAGAAGAGAAAATAAAAAAAATGGAGAAAAGATAAAGAAAGAAGAATAGAGTAAAAAAAGGAAAATAAGTGGAATAAAGAGAAATGAGAAGAAAAAGAAGAGAGAAATGAAAGAAGAGTCTGTCTGTCTCTCTGTCTTCGTCTCTCACTGCCTCGCGGAGTTACCTGCTTTAAGTGATGGGAACGAGAGGTAGAAGAGCTGCTTACCTGACAGCTAATTATGTGAAGGTATTATTCTGTCTTCATCAATCCAGTAGTCAGGTTTAGTCTACATATATGGCCTTGAGAGACACTGTCCACCCGTCCACCTGGAACACCTCGCCCACCCGCCCACCTCGCCCACCTCGCCCACCCGCCCACCTCGCCCACCCGCCCACCTAGAACACAGTGCAGATCATCAATGGGATTTTGTTGTATTGTTGCCTGTCTGTCTCTTTCTCTTCCACCCATCTATCCATCCATCCATCTATCCATCCATCCAGCCACCCATCTATCCATCCAGCCACCCATCTAACCAACCAGCCATCCATCTATCTGTCTATCCATTTATCTACTCACCCATGTAGCACCTACCTACCCACCCACCTCCCCTACCTACCTGCCCCCCCCACCTACCTACCTCCCCCCCACCTACCTACCCTCCCCCCTACCTACCTACAGTGAGCGTGGGTTAAAATATACACTGGGACACCGGCTGGGCGATATACCTACACCCTCATCAGATTAGTGAGTGCGTCTCGTGATCACTTACAGAGGACAGTCAATATCATTAGTTTATTACCACTGTCGACTACACTGTGAGCCTGAGTTAAGGGTCGAGAGAGAGAGAGAGAGAGAGAGAGAGAGAGAGAGAGACTTACATTATCTAATCCTCTTCTGCCTGTCTTCTCGTATTCCTACTACCTCCTTTCCTCTGTCTCTCACCCCCCCCCCCTTTCCTCTCTCTCCGTCCCTCCATTCCTCCTTTCCTCCCCCTCCTTCCCTCCCTCACCCCCACCCACCGTCCCAACTCCCCTCTCCCCTCCCGCCCCTCCCTCCTCCTGTTCATGACCAACACTCACGCTTGTGGTCACTGCAATGACCGGGAGGAAATGGGGAGGGAGAGCGAGAGGGAAACGAGGGAGGGGAGAGCGGAAAAATTGGAGGTGTTGGAGTGGACGAAAGAGGAGAGGGAGGAGGGAGAGAGAGGAGGAGGGGAAGGAGGGAAAGAAGGGAGGAAGGAAAAGGGAGAAGGAGGTGGTGAAAGGAGGGAAGAATGAAAGGAGGAAGAAGGGAGAGAAAGAGGAGGGAGGGAGGGGGAGGAGGAGGAGGAGGAGGAGGAGGGAGGGAGGAAGGAGGGAGAGACGGCCACCACAGGAGTCAAGGCCAGACTGGCACCGATTTCACAAGTGCCAATTACTGAGTGCCTGGAGGTGTCAGGCCAGTGCAGCGCCGCATACCAGAGCAGAAGGCCAGTAGAGGGGAGAGGAGGGGAGGGGAGAGGAAATTTGTGGGAGGGGGAGGAAGGGGAGAAGAGAAATGGAAGAGACGAAGGAGAAGAGATGGAGGAGACTGAGGTTGAGGAGGAAAAGGAAAAATGAAGGGAGAGGAGGAGAGGACAACAGAAAGAGTAATGGAGGAAGAAGAAGAGAGAGAAGAGGAGAAGTAGAGGAGATATAAAATAATCAAATAAAAGAAGATAAATTAATTGACAATCAAAAACAAAGATAAATAAATTAACAAATAAATAAACAATTAAACAAATAATAAAGGAATAAATAAAAAGGAGAAAATATAAATAAAGAACAATAAACAAGAAAAACACAAATAATCGATACTAAACGATGTAAAAATAGAGAGAAAACGAAGAATTATGAAGAAATATGATATAAAATAGAATATGTTTTTGTTATTGTGTTATTATTAGTTGTTATTATTATTATTATTATTTTTGTTGTTATTATTATTTTTTTTATTATTACTGGTGTTAATAGTAGCACTAGTGGCAGGAGAATAGTAATAGTAGTAGTATTAATAGCAGTAGCAACAATAATAGCAGTAGCAACAATAATAGCAGTAACTCACCAACCCAGCAATTAAAGACACACCTCACGACTACCTCCCGTCAACAACACCATAAATGAATCGATTAATTAACAATCAATCTAACTAATTACCTCCACCACACCCACCTCTAGACACGTACAGTGAACCCTCTATTTAGCGGACTGTATGGAGAGGAAAGCCCGTTATCTCGAGGGTCCGTTTGAATGTCAGGTGCGTCGACGTAATTAACTCAGGTGCGTCGACGTAATTAGCTCAAGTGCATCGACGTAATAAACTCAGGTGCGTCGAGGTAATAAACTCAGGTGCGTCGACGTAATTAACTCAGGTGTGTCGACGGAATTAACTCAAGTGCGTCGAGGTAATAAACTCAGGTGCGTCGAGGTAATAAACTCAGGTGCGTCGACGTAATTAACTCAGGTGCGTCGACGTAATTAACTCAGGTGCGTCGACGTAATTAACTCAGGTGCGTCGACGTAATTAACTCAGGTGCGTCGACGTAATTAACTCAGGTGCGTCGGTAGGTTATCTTAGTGGTATTTATACAATAACATTAAGAGTTATTATCAAGGAGAAGAATCTATTGTTTTTTGTCCCATTGTCTAAGGAACCAAATTCTCCGATACGGGGTGAGAGAAATTGCCGGGGAAATTCTTGGTAGGTGAGGTAACTTCAGGTAAGAGTTTAGACAGGCGAGGTAACTACGGGTAATGGCTTAGACAGGTGAGGTAACTTCAGGTAAGGGTTTAAACAGGTGAGGAAACTACAGGTAATGGTTTAGACAGGTGAGGTAACTACGGGTAATGGCTTAGACAGGTGAGGTAACTTCAGGTAAGGGTTTAAACAGGTGAGGAAACTACAGGTAATGGTTTAGACAGGTGAGAAAATTACAGGTGACGATCAATAACACAAAGCAAATATCATCTGTAGGTTCAAACTCAGGTTAACACAACTTGCCATAGAGGTTCAAAAAAGTTCATCCAGTTCAATATTTACAAGAGAGAACAAGAATGAAAGTACAACAGGTGGTCAGTTTAACCTTTATGGCGGGGGGTGGGACAGGTAAGTGTTATAGGTGAATGTATTAAAGAAATAACAAAGGGTAATGTTACAACACCTGAGGCTTTGGTGTGTGTGTGTGTGTGTGTGTGTGTGTGTGTGTGTGTGTGTGTGTGTGTGTGTGTGTGTGTGTGTGTGTGTGTGTGTGTGTGTGTGATTAAGACTTTACACACTAGTATGACCATTTAAAAACTAAGGTACAGATTTTTAAGACGTAAATAGAAATAGAAATAAAATTAATGAAGTTACAAGAAAAATACATCAGAGAAATGTGAAATTAATAAAAGTTTGTGAGAGAGAGAGAGAGAGAGAGAGAGAGAGAGAGGTGGATTGCCATTGACAGGTGAAACATCTCAATGACAACACCTGGAAAGTCTCAGTTCCTGGATCCCTCACCCTTACCCCCCTCTTCCCCTGTCCACCTGTCTCTCTCCCCTCCTACTTTCTCCCTTACTATCCTTTCTCCCCATCCACTCTCCCCCTTTCCACCCTCCTTCCCCACACCATTCCTCTCACTCTCTCTTCACCCTTCCTTCCTCCACCCTCACTCTCCCCCTTTCACCTTCCTTCCCCCTCCCCCTCACTACTCCTTCCTCACCCCCCTCCTCTCCCCCTCACCTTTGGACAACTGATCCGTCAAGTATGTCCTCCTGAGGCGTGAAGGGCAGGAGGCCGAGGAGGAGGATGGAGAGGTGGGTACACTGGTGATGGAGGAGGAGGAGGGGGGGGGAGGAGGATGGAGTGATGGGTACGATGGAGGAGGAGAAGGAAGGTGGAGTGGTGAGTACGTTCTGGGAGGAGAAGGAGAAGGAAAAGGAAGTGAAAATAGGAACAAACTAGAGGAGGAGGAGGAGGAGGAAGAAGAAGAAGAGGAAGAAGACGAGGAGGAGGAAGAGGGTACGATGAAGGAGGTGACATACCCCAGGAAGACGAGGCAGAAATGCATTAAACGGACGCGACACCGCCCTCTTAAGTCTGCCTGACGCTTAAGATGTGTGTGTGTGGGTGGTAGGGTACAGAGTGGTGGGGTAGGGTACAGGGTGGTGGGGTAGGGTACAGGGTGGTAGGGAAGGTACAGGGTAGTGGACGAGGTTCTCAAGACAACATTCACCATCCTTGAAGACGAAGATGACAATGTTATGTAAAATTCACGAAGGCCCGGAGGTAATTTGGTGAGGGTTCATGTCAGTTAGGGAGTTTAAAGGGACAAAGGGAGGAAGAGGAGGGAGGAGAAGGAGGAAAGGGAAGGGGGAGAGTTGAAAAGGAGAGAGGAAAGGATGCTAGCAGAAGGGAAAGGGGAGAAAAGGGTATTGGTGAGGGTGAAGAGGAGAGAAAGGGGGAGGAAAGAAGGTGAAAAAGGAAAGGGAGAGAAAGGTGAGGAAAGGGTGAGAGGAAGGGGGAGAAAGGGAAAGGAAAGGGGAGGTATCTGGGTGACGGATGCGATTTCAATGGGGTGAGTCATACAAGGCTGGCGTTATTTACCATTGGGAACTTTTAGTCGACGCCAGTAAAGAGTTGGACTTGAAACAGACACACATGCATAAATAATTGTCCTCTTGGTTACTCGCCGCTGCTCACCACTTGAAGTATCGGGCGGATCTTCAACCACCAGGGAGCACAAGAGGAAGATGGAGGAGCAACTTGAGCAGTGGTGAGCTTCAAGGATGAGCTCGCTTTGGAGGAGGAACTTGAATGGTGAGCTTGTAGGAGGAGGTCTTTATTTTGGTGGATTGAGCTCGACTGGTCAAGGTGGGGTGTGTCAGGTGAGGGTGAGGTGTGTCAGGTGAGGGTGAGGTGTGCCAGGTGAGGGCGGGGTGCCAGGTGAGGGCGGGGTGCCAGGTGAGGGCGGGATGCCAGGTGAGGGCGGGATGCCAGGTGAGGGCGGGGTGCCAGGTGTGTTGGGTGGGGTGGGGTGTGCTTAGCAGGTGAGGGCAGGGGTGCCAGGTGGGGCCTTGGGTGGGTGAGGGAGGGGTGCCAGGTGAGGGAGGGGTGCCAGGTGAGGGAGGGGTGCCAGGTGAGGGAGGGGTGCCAGGTGAAGGAGGGGTGCCAGGTGAAGGAGGGATACCTGGTGAATGTGTACAATGACACCGAGAAAATATTAAAGGTTAAATAACACAACAATACCAGGTAATATTATTTACTTTTCGTGTGTGTGTGTGTGTGTGTGTGGTAGTATTGTGTGTGTGTGTGTGTGTGATGGGGGGGGCAGGTTATCAGGTGATGAGGTGACTTGGTTTCCAGTCGTACAATTACCCTCCTTAACAAGTCTTTAACGAGCTCAGGTGTACTCACGACGCTGCACAGGTGATAACAGGATCACCTCGTGCATGCAAGCACTTACGCGAGGGTGAACACACACACACACACACACACACACACACACACACACACACACACCTTTTAAAAAGCCAAACATTTAACGGAGACAAAACTATCACTCTCTAAGTATTACACAAAACACCCTTAAGCGACTCATAAGGGCGACAAACGCTAACCTGCACCCTCGGTTTGTCCCTCAACCCCACAATGACACATTTACAGCGATACTACTCCTCTCCCCTTTCCCCCCCCTCCACCCCCCTTAACTCTTTTATCATTTACATCGGGTCAATTAATTTCTAGTTTT
>NW_024740134.1:290000-312500 GCF_018991925.1 Homarus americanus
CCTCTGCTTCTACTTCTCCTCCCACTCCCCCTCTCTCCCCTTCTTGCTCTGTTCCCCTTCCTTCTCACCTTGTTCCTCCCCCTATATACGCTTCCTCCTCCTCCTCCTCCTCCTCCCCTTTTCTCTCCCCCTCCCTCCTCCTCTCTCCTCTTACCAGCGTAACATAAAGGTGGGTGGGGGTGTCGTCGTCAGATTTACAGTTCCTCACTTTCAATAACTCACCGAAAAGTCTGTAATTTATAGCTCACTGAGGGAACAGGGAGCATTAAAGGTTCTTTTTTTTCAGGGATCCTTTCCAAGCCTTTTCTCAGAGGTCCTTTTTCAGGTCATTCTCAGGTCCCTTTCAGGCCATTCGGAGGTCCTTTCAATACTGTTCACTTTTTCAGTCCCTCTCAGGTTCCTCTTAAGTCCTTCTTAGTCCCTTTAAGGTCCCTCTCAGCCCCCTCAGGTTCCTTTTTTATCCCTCTCAAGTCCCTCTCAAGTCCCTCTCAACCTCCCAAGGCTCCATCAACCTCTCTCAATCCATTTAAGGTCCCTCTTAGGTCCCTCTCAACCCCTCTCAAGTCCTCCAAGGCTCCTCCCTCTCCTCCGGACGTGACAATACGATTCCAAATTTTTAATCTAAAATATTACCGACATGAGGTCATGGAAGGTCACCTCTCGCCACTGACCCTCCTGGCCGGCCTCCCGACCACGACATTTATGTCCGGGTCGTGACGACACCCACTGCACGCGGGAGCCTCCACTACCTGTACGACCCACGAGTGTCAACCCACCCACTACCACTACAACTACCATAACCACCATTACCATTACCTTTACCATCACTACTACTTGTACGACCCACGAGGTCAGCCCACCTACTGCCACCATTAAAACTACCACTACCACCATTATCACCACCACTACCTGTATTACCACCACCACTATTATTCCCTGTACGACCCACGAGTGTCAACCGACTTTTTTTTTACGGGATTAGCCCACCCGGGCACAGGTCCCTGACCCATACCGGGGCCTGGGGGGCGAAAATGTAGTACTGCTACTACTACTACTAGTACTACTACTACTACTACTACTACTACTACTACTACTACTAATAATAATAATAATAGTGAGAAACAATATATATAAGTTGTGTTGTCAATAATAAGTGAAACAATTGAGACCCTGCAATTGTGTAAATGAGGCAGAAAGTCAAATCAGGAACCTGGGACTTGGTCACAATTTTCGTGATGCCATATGGCAGCAGGGTCTACCATTAGACAACACATTATGCTTCCAATACCTTCCCAGGCGGTAGTACCTCCCTGTTTGGTAGCTGCCAATACTACTTACCACCACCACCACTACCACCACCACCACTATCACCATGATGCTGCCCCGCCATATCTTGATCACGCTGCCTGCCACTACCATTAACCTCTATAATGTATTGCGTGACCCATTAACTTCGTACAATGTTAATGACTTAATGTACTGTATAAATATTGGTTTTAAACGTTTCTGTATGTATGTATGTATGTATGTATGTATGTATGTATGTATGTATGTATGTATGTATTGACCTATCTATCCAAGATGGTGAACGACACAGAGACCTTAATTCACGGCCACTTAAGGGGAGACTCACACGTTCAAGAGATTCAGAATAAATCATCATAAACACAAGACTCTTATTGTTGTTTGCCGCGAGATACAATCAGACGGACAGTTTAATATGCTAGCGGACCCTTCCCTATGATGATCTAAGGCCCTATTGTTTGATCCGAGATGAATAAGATTAATAAAAATAAATAAATCCTTTATATTAATGTTTTAAAAGTATTGGTTTGCATGATGTGGGTCTGAGTGGGTGGGTGGGTGGGTAGGTGGGTTGGTGGGTGGGAGTAGGGACACGCGAGCCTAGGATTGGAAAGTAGGTCTTCGTGTGTGGTGGATGAGTGACGAATAAGTTGATGACTCCGTTAATCTCTCATGAGGAGGAGGAAGAGGAGAAGGAATGGTGAGTGAGGGAGGCAAGCCACTGTGGTAGATAAGAAGGAGGAAGAAGAGGAGGAGGAGAAAGAAGAAGAGGAGGAGGAAGAGGAGGAGGAGGAAGAGGTGTTGGTAAGGATTTAGAAGAAGTAAAACAGTAGTGTGGGAGGAGAATATTAAGCAGAGGAAGTGAAGGAGCTTAATGAATGAGAGGTTCGACAAGCTTTTTGCTAGGTGAGGAGGAAGGGAAGAGGAGGAGAGGGGAAGGGAAGGGGGAGGGAAGGTGAGGAGAAGGGGAAAGAAATGGGGAAGGAGGAGGACAGGAGGGGAAGGCAAGGCGAAACAGGAGGAGGAGGGAAAGGAAAGAGGAGTGTAAAGCAATTTAGTATTAGGTAAAAACACCGAACATTAAGGTGAAGGGGGAAAGATGCTGTGGGGAGGAGGGAAAGGGGGTGATGAGTTGGTTACACACACACACACACACACACACACACAGGTTCGAACCCTAGTACTATCATGACGCCAGGATTTGAACCACTAGTCTCGAGGAATATTTATTTTCCAGTAAGCAGAGTGTTTCTCCCAGGTCTTAGTGCTGCCACAAAAGGTTTTACTCAGCTCTTAACCCACCATCACCTGGTCTCCTCACGAGCATCTGAGGTAAACACAACACCTGAGGGAGCCCAGTTGACCTCACACACAGGTGGAGGAAGTCAAAGGCGATTTACACCCACGAGCTAACGTCGGCGACAATGTTCTCACGGTGGGGGAGGCTGAGGTGATTTATATTTACACACACACACACACACACACAGCCATGCACGCACACACACACATTCACAGACATCCATGCACGCACACACACACACACACTCATGCATATATTCATACATACACATGTATATACACATGCCTGCGGTACACATGCATTTGCACGCATGCGTACACAATAATCTATAAGCATGCATATCCAAAGACAAGCACGCTTTGGCATATATACACACAGAAAATAACACACACACACACACACGCACACACACACACACACACACACAAGAGGACAAAAGCACCAGGAGTGAGGGACGACTACTACCCACCAGTCATGCAGGATAATATACGACTTGAAGCACACGAGACGCGGCGACGACCAGCCCACCCCCGAGGTACTTGATCACTCTATAATGAGCTGATTACCGCCGACCAATTTATAAACCCGAGCAATAATGAGCGGCGGCGGTGTCTGGCGGGTGTCGTGTTGGCAATAGGTCTTCCTCACCCTCCTGAATGCATCTTGAGATTACCTCCTCATCCATCCGTCTCTTTGACCGCAGTCCAGCAAGGAGGCGGTTCAGTGAGGAGGTCCAGAGAGAAGGAGGTCCAGGGAGGTGGTCCAGCGAGGTGGTCCAGGGAGGTGGTGGTCCAGGACGTGTTTATGCTGCTTTAATGGCTTATTAATGTGGTCCTCTTCAGCCCCCTGCACGCATCCTCAGGGGTCATCTATACTCGACCCGGACCCGAAATATGACCTTATCTGACATGACCTGACCTAACCTAAGACAACCTAACCTAGCCCTTAAATAACTCCCCAATTTGACCCAATCAAAATTATTGCTACTAAAAGGTAATAACTGTCCAAGCGCGTGCACACACACACACACACACACACACACACACACACACACACACACACACACACACACACACACACACACACACACACACACACACACACACACACACACACACACACACACACACACACACACACACACACACACACACACATCATCATCATCCATCCATCTCTCCACCACCACGAGAGAGCAGCACCAAGACGACCCAACGAGTACTAATGTTCCTGCATGACTTCAGTAAAGGGTCGTCAGTCGCTATACATCTTGAGAACCAGCGCACCGTCGATCGATCTCCTCACCAGTGCCAAGGGAAGAGGGATTTACTGAGCTCTTTTAACCCTCGCTAATGATGTATCTTAAAGTGACTGTGTCGACGGTGTTAACTAGAGTTGATGGTCAGTTAGGTTAGGTTAAGTTAGGTTCTTTTGTTGACAATTGACTTATATTAGTTATTGTGTAGCGGTAAACAGCTGTCTGCCACGGAGTCTGTCTGCTGGTGGGAGGGACATTGTAGGTTGGTTGGTTAGTTTAGCTGTACAAGCATCTCTTGACGTGTATAATGTATCCTGTCTGTGTGTCTGTCTGGTATACTATGTAACGCCATCGTGTCTGTATGTTGGACTGTCACAGCCAAGTCTTTGATCGCATTTGATGATAAATTAATTAGGATTTATATTTTGTATGAGCGTTTGTTTTGGTTATAGTAATTTTATTTTTAATCTTTTTTAATCTAACGTTTATCTGGGATGTGACCTTAATGTGATAAACGCTTTCACTGACTGACTGACTCATTGACTGACTGACTCATTGACTGACTGACTAAAACAGCATCAAATTACCGCCAAAACCACATACCCAAATCCAACATAATAAGAGTTCCTGGTTATATAAACACTATAGTCCTCCTCCTCCTCCTCCCTCCTTCCCCAACACACACAGAAAAACGCAAAAGAAAATGGGAAATCTTGAAAGGAATTTTGCTGACCATCGACTGGAACACACAGACACATACACACCCTTCCTCCCACCCTCACACACACCCACCCTTCCTTCTCCACACCCACACTCACCCACCTCCACCCTCATACACCCACCCTCCCCTTCCCACACACCCACACACACAAAGATCATTGACAAAAGTTAAATTTGCCCGCTTGTGTGCTTGGAGAAATTAATCACTTGATAAAAATCTCCACCACCTTTGAAAGACCAGACTCCCACATTGGCATCTCTGACTACCTGAGATTAATCACCTAAATTCATCAACATTTAGAGGTTTATTATTATATACCATTTAAAGATACAAGTTGTTTCTCTCTGTGTCTCTCTTTCTATATCTCTCTCTCTCTCCATTTGTCTGTCTGTTTGTAAGGTCATATAGAGTTAGTCAAGACATATAGTATCATGTGAATGTAGAGGATATAGAAGCTAGGGTCATGTGGGATCAGGGGAAGATGGGGTCATGTGGGGTCAGAGAAATGTGGGGTCAGGGAAAGATGAGGTCATGTGGGGTCAGAGAAATGTGGGGTCATGTGGGGTCAGGGAAAGATAGGGTCATGTGGGGTCAGAGAAATGTGGGGTCAGGGAAAGATGAGGTCATGTGGGGTCAGAGAAATATAGGGTCATGTGGGGTCAGAGAAATGTGGGGTCAAAGATAGAAGGGATGACCTCGATGTCGGAGTTAGCATATCACGAGAGGTCAAAGGTCAACATAAAAGACCCCATATAAAATGAGTGTTACAGACGGGACAAAACGCTATTGCGGTCACAGTATGGTGGCCTCCTGACCTCTCACGACACCTGGAGGTTGTTATAAGGGACTCGCTCTGTGTGTGTGTGTTTAAATTTCAATTAGTTATATACAAATTCATATGTAAATCCGTGTATCCATCTACCTTGCCGAAGAATATCCTACAAAAAACACCTACGACATTTACAGGTACGAAGGTGGTGTGTGTGTGTGTGTGTGTGTGTGTGTGTGTGTGTGTGTGTGTGTGTGTGTGTGTGTGCGTGTGTGTGTGTCCCTAACGAGCATATTTGTTTATCAACGTCACATAATTCAGAAGGAGTAGATGGCTATAGTCACCTTGATGAATGGGCTGTATAGGACAAATGAACCCAAGTCCTACTGGGCCCCAACTTGACTCTGGTCTGGAGGGCCTATTAGAACTCACCCTTAATACTAATAATTAGGTTCTAACTGGGGCCCAAGATTAAATTTACTTATATATATTTTTTCTTTCTATAGACAATCAGAACACAAACCCAGACACACCTTTTCCCTGTCTCACTGGTAAACTAAAACAATATATCTAACCAAAGGAAAAAAATAATAATATCCAATCATACCACAACATCAAGAGACCTCACATGGCCGAGGCTATTGAGAACTATAGCTCTCTTCTGAAGCCTTATGATGAACAGACACAAACCTCGAGCGAGAGCATTATACCCTGAGCATTATACCCTGAGCATTATACCCTGAGCATTATACCCCGATCATTATACCCTGAGCATTATACCCCGATCATTATACCATGAACATTATACCCTGAGAATTATACCCTGAGCATTATACCCCGATCATTATACCATGAGCATTATTTATACCATTAGTTTAAAACGACTTTCAACTAGATCAAGTAACACATCTATTCTTCACACCTCCCCCGTGAATGACCCAGCTGACTGACCTCTAACAACCATCTAACAACGCCTGATGTATAAACGACCCCACAGTGAAAACAATAGCCTAGAGCCGGGTCATAAAGATGCTAAACCACCTCCCCTACACACACACACTAGGGTTCAACTAGATATCACTCACGAGGCTGATTATCACCTCTAGATCATCAAACCAGTTGTGCCAACACGGAGAGAAACCTGTTGCTGCAATCTTGTGAGGTTTGTACGGCGGAGTTCTCCCTATAATATTGGTTGAGAGATTGTCTGTTTTGTCTGGTAATGCCTGTCCGAGTGTGTGTTAGTTCATTAACGTGTGGTATTGAATAGTTACCTCGATTGTCAGAGTTAAGGAGTTATGGTTATGAGTTCTTAAAGTGTGTTCAGGTGAATAAATTACAGGTGAGGTGGGAAGGTTCTATATGACGGTGTTTAAGGGCTCACAGCTAACACCTGGTGTGTGTGTGTGTGTGTGTGTGTGTGTGTGTGTGTGTGTGTGTGTGTGTGTATGACTAAGGAAAAGAATAATTTTGTTTGTATATGTTTACATAATTATGCATACATTTGTTTATTTATTAGTTTTCATGTGTGTGTGTGTGTGTGTGTGTGTTTGTTTATTCATTAGTTTGCCATTGTGTTTGTCCTCATTAGTGTTTGTCTTCAAGCTTGTTTACATGTCTAAGTCTGCTTGCGTTCGTTCTGGCGTGTGAGAACAATGCATGCAGGCAGAAGCTCTTGTGTAAATGACTGTCTGTGTGGTAGAAGGGGGAGACAGGGGTGGTGATGATGGTGTAAATGACGATGGGCGGGAAAGGAATGAGGATGGGAATGGGAGGAATAATAGGAATGGGAATAGGATTGAGAAAGGAGATAGGAGGAATGAGTGAGGATGTATAGATGAGACATAAAGAGTTCTCTAGGGAGATTTAGAGGGAGGGAGAGAAGGAGAGACGAAGGCAGGGAGGGAGAGAAGGATGGAGGGAGGGAGAAGCCTAAAGCATAAGGTATACAAGACGGTGTTTATCACAAGGTACAAATCCAACACGGCATCGAAGACATTTTCATCCATCACACATGATTGGGGTGTTGTGATAGTGACGTCAGGAGGGCCCAGAGGCAAGCCGGACCCCGGGGTAGAATATTAATATACTTCTGGTGTGTGTGTGTGTGTGTGTGTGTGTGTGTGTGTGTGTGTGTGTGTGTGTGTGTGTGTGTGTGTGTGTGTGTGTGTGTGTGTGTGTGTGTGTGTGTGTGTTACTATATGTGCCTATACATTTCATGTCGTGTATACATATCATGCATATATACATCTTTATATACCTATCTCTGTATGTATAACTGTGTGTATACATGCACCCATATCTCAACAATCATCGGGTGGGGGCGATCCCAGAGAGGGGGCAGTCAGGGAGAGAAGGAGCAGTCAGGAGAGAGGGGGAGCGATCAGGGGGAGAGAGAGGGGGCAGTCAGGGGAGAGGGGCACAGTCAGGGGGAGAGAGGGCAGTCAGGGGGAGAGAGGGCAGTCAGGGGGGGAGAAAAGGGGGCAGTCAGAGGGGAGAAGGCAGTCAGGGGAGGGAGCAGTCAGGAGGGGCAGTCAGGGAGAGAGAGGGAGGCAGTCAGGAGAGAGGGGCAGTCAGAGAGGGGCAGTCAGGGGAGAGAGAGGGCAGTCAGCAGGTGGAAGAGGGGCAGTCTGGGGAGAGAGGGCAGTAAGGGGAAGAGAAGAGAGGAGCGGTGGGGGGAGAGAGGGGGACAGTCAGGGGGGAGAGAGAAGGGGCAGTCAGGGAGAGAGAGAGAGGGGGCAGTCAAGGGGAAGAGGGGGCAGTCAGGAGAGAGAGGGGTAGTCAGGGGGGAAAGAGAGGGCAGTCAGGGGAGAGAGGTGTAGTCAGGGGAGAGAGAGGTGTAGTCAGGGGAGAGAGAGGGGCAGTCAGGGGGCGGGTGGGGGGGCGGGCAACACATAACTGTCCAACCCTCATCTCAATTTCTTCATTTATTAGGACATTAATTCAGCGATAAGAGTGAAGACACCTTTACCCAGTACACACACCTGCGCCATGCATGTGTGATCAGATTCCAGCATGTGCATGGCAGACTCGTACTTGCAACACCCAGGCGTCCATGCATACTAACACCTGATCACACCTGGGGGGAAGGTTGAGGGAGTGGTGGGGGTGGGGGTGTTGAGGAGGAGGAGGAGGGGTGGTGGTGGAAGTGATGGGGTGGGGGGAGGAGAGGGGATGATGGAGAGGAAGAGGAATAGAAAAAGAATGAGGAGTAAGTAAAGGAGAAGGAAGAGGAGGATTATGAGGAGGATAAGTAGGTGAGGGAGAGGATGTCTGTCTGTCTGTCTGTCTGTCTGTCTGTCTAGGTGGCCAGCAATATGTACAACAACTAGACAAATACAACAACGTCAACACCCAACATACAACACCCAACATACAACATACAACACCCAACCAACCAGCCAACCAACCATGCAGACTCACCACAGCCTCTAAGACTAAAGCAACTCAAGACGCTTATTTTCCGGTGAATTGCAACTCCTCACGATTTCCATGTGACTTTATCCACCGTAGAGCCAGAACCAGGTATGATTACGGTGAGGTACGTTATGCACAGAGCTCCAGGTGTGTAATTATCACCAGGGGAACAGGTAATTTAGTCCCTCTCCAGGTAGGTGTTTAGGATCGCCATGAGTAAAAGGAGTTTATTACCCGAGAGTAAAATAATATATAGAAACATTATAATCATCTCACCTTGTCTTTCTATGATGAGTTTTTAGTGTGTGTGTGTGTATGTGTGTGTGTGTGTGTGTGTGTGTGTGTGTGTGTGTGTGTGTGTGTGTGTGTGTGTGTGTGTGTGTGCTAAAAATAACAATGACCGTCTTGAGGTTTGTGTGTGTTTTGGGTATGAAGGTCCCTTGTGTTTTGTTAATATATGCATAATTACTGGTAAGGTCCGTCCATATGGTTACCCTGACTGTTCCTCTGTGTTAAGTTAGGTTAGGTTATGTGAATCGTAGAGCTAATCTATTATAACCCTTACTTACATACGTCCATAAGGTTGAAAATACTAAGAACAATGATAAACTTGAGTCATAACACAACTAAGTCATAATAAAGTCATGGCAGTTTTAACACCTTGGTTTTTTTAGTCCACAATGATCTCAGATGCTGGTCTAACTCCTTAACGTAGGAAGATAAAACACTGATTATCGAACTAGTTAATGGTCTTGTTAGCTTGCATCATTGAGCCAAGTTTCATAACAATCCGATTATCTGTGTTTAAGTTACCGCATTGACAAGATAACTGGACGGACGGATGGACAGACTGACAGACGGACGGACGGACGGACGAACATCATTTTCACGTCCTCCGCTGATCTAATTTTGACACGCGACTTTTGACCTCCTCCTCGATGTAGTCCCCGTCACAACATCTAACCCCCAAGTTGCAGCTTAAGTCGGACCTTGAGTGAGGGTCAGCTATGCATATTTACAAACATCATCATCATTCCCGCTAAAAACCTTCCTTCATTGTAGCGAAAATTATACCCAACTACGACAAGATTAAACCGTAACTAAACACAAAAATACCCAACAATTTTAACTTTTTTTTTCTTTCACTTAATTTGCATATCTCCTCAGTAATTTTCCTATGTAAGAACGTCACTTATATTAGGTATTATTTACGTATTAGTGTATTAAGTAAAGGTATAATCCCACACAGTCAAACAAGCCTCTTCACTAATACCAAACAGGAGAGAGTGAGACTGTACTGTAATTTTCTCCGTCTATTTGAATAGGATTAAAGGGTCTGTGTGTGTGTGTTTGTTTGTGTGTGTGTGTGTGTGTGTGTGTGTGTGTGTGTTTGTGTTTCCATCCCATATGTGTCTAGTAATGTGTAGTTTAAACCTAAGTGTTTTCTTCCCTTGAGGCAATATAATCACTACAAAAAAGTAAACAATTAATCTAACCTCTCCAAAAAAAACTACAAAAAACTACAAAAAAGTAATCCTCTCACTGGTACATTTACACACACATGTTCCTCCCCAGCACGCTAAAGGCTCCTATACCCGACAATGTCTTAAATCTCACCTTAATGGGCCTAAATAACAAGGCAAAAGATTCCCCTCTGAATCAGCAGCGGCAGTCAGCGAGAGTCGTCCAGAGTGTTATTACGATGGTGAAATTACTGAGACAGGACATAGTATCATCTCCCCCCTCCTCCTCCTCCTACTCTCCTGCTTGCTTCCCTAACCCCCCCCTCTCCACTCCTCCTCCATGGTGCCCCCCTACCTACTGTCCCTTCCCTATGCTACCCCCCTACACCCTGCCTATCAAGTCCCCCTCCCTGCTGCCACCTACCCACTACTCTCTACCCCAGTGTGCCCCCCTTCCTACACCATCATCTCCACCCCCTCCCCTACCCCAGGCACTACTCCTACCAACCACTTAACTGGCTGGGCACACAACATATAAATACTTGGTGTGGACAAGACCTCCCCGATGCATCGAACGTTGAATCGATGCAAATAGAAACAAGAAAAATCCAGAAAATCTTTTTATTAAGTCGAAGAGTGAAACGATTATAATGGATTCAGAAATTGGTGTAAGCTCCGTGTGTAAGGTGTTAGATGCGATGGAGTCACCAGTCTTACTAGAAGCTGAAGAAGTGAGAGACATATCTTTTTTTTTTAACTAGAAGAGCGTGAACACATTACCTTAAGAAAGGAATTGGATTTTGAAAGATTTAGCTGCGCATTTTGATAGTAAAGTTACAAGCTGTCTGAGAGGTCATAATTTTACCATCAATTGAAATAAAGTTAAAAAAAACCCACATTAACTTTAATTGCAAGAAAGTGAATGTACAATATACGAGAATTATTTTTTTTGAGAATTTTAACAACCTGTTGACAATAAAACCTACATAGTTAAGTGAGAAACTAATCTTACTATCATTATTCTATCTTAAGCCGCTGGTAAAGAATTATTGAAATAAAAAAAATGTGGGATAAAACTTTTTTTTTTCGGGTGGAGGAAGAGCAAAGGTGAGGAAGAAATGCGAGACAGGTATAAGACGTCACCAATACCTTTTACAAGTGCTTACATTGTATTACACCTGTGGAGAATAAAAAAGACAATATTTTCGCTACACCTAAAAGAGATTATTATATTGTTTTTGTCTTTCGGTAAATGATTATTTTATTTACGTTTCAACTATTGTTATTATTTTATTCCTTGTAAATATAATGTACTTGGATTTTAGTATACTTTTAGAGAGAGAGAGAGAGAGAGAGTTTACAACACCTCACAGCTCTATGACGGTACAAAGATCCGGGAGTTGACGATCTCTGAGTCTCATGTGTAGGAGGAAACTGCCCAAGGTGGGTATACACGCCCTTAAGAGTCCCGTGTTGCAAACAGACCCAAGAGGAGTTTACAATGCAGGTCTTTGACGGGTTTACAATGCATCACCTCACAGTTCAGGGTTCACAGTATACCACACTCATAGCAGGTACAGAATCCTTACACTGTGGTAGTTTACTTAAATAGAAAATAAACACTGAAAATATTGTCAATGGTTCCTGTATGTCTGACGGCCGGCACTGCACTCGATTCCCTACACATCCTCAACTGCAAGGTAAGGTAAGGTAAGGTACCCAGTCACAGTTGGGTGATATAAAGGGTGCCTCGGGCTTGAACCAACAAACCTTAGGACAGGAGGTGAGCGCAGTATCCAACTTGGTCTCCGCTCACCAGTAAACACAACACAACTTAATGTAGCAGTGTTATGAGGGAAGGATATGCTCTGTTGACTTCGTTGAACAAGATTGGAAAGCGTATAACAGGAACCTTGCATTCATTATAAGCCGAGATATTTCCTCACATGCATCAACAAGACACGGAGGGTTATAAAATGTAAACAAACTAATATCCACATCGACTAAAGACCTAAAAGAGTTAACAGACACAGGTGAAAATACTCCCCACATGACGCACAGGTACTTTTCAACACCATCGATGCCTGAGAAGAAAAAACACCTCAGGATCTCACCTTAACGTGTTTATCAGGGATCAGAATGCTCCCCGGGATTCTACTACACGTTGTAGCATCCACAAGTGTTGGCACATACCCAGGTTAACAGCACGCGACCGCAGAACGCTCTTATGCTCACCTGAAATCGCTCACTGCCGCCATAAAAGCAGCTCTTATTGCACTATCAACACAAGCACAAGCACCTATAAGCACTCCTTCACATTCGAGACGCTCATTAAACACCTCCGTGGCCTTGAAACGTCCCTACCTGAGCCACTGCCTAAACTATTATTATTTCACCACTAAACCACAACATGGCGCTCCTCCACATCAACCCTTTACTACTTCCTTCCCTCTCACCTTTCTCCTCTCTCTCACCTCTCTCCTTCGCCATTATCACACTCTATTTCACTCCCTTCCCCCGCTTTACCCTTATTCAAACACACACCCAAACGCAACACCCATTCACCCCCCTCACCACCCATCACCACATCACCTACACCACCCCAGTCCTTACCACCTACACCCATCACTCCCCTATCCTGCCACGCCAAGAACAGACTAGACTGAGAATAACACACACACACACACACACACACACACACACACACACACACACACACACACACACACACACACACACACAGTACCTGACGTAGTAACACAATACCCCAGAGACGCCACACTACCGTAAATCTCCTGAAGCCGATGATACCTGATGCAACCAAAGGTATTCTCAGGTAGGTAATTACAAGAGGGGAAATTCTCGCCACGCTCTATATCCTTCCCCCCTCACCACCCCCTCCCCAGGTCGATAGAGGTGAACACGGGTCCTCTTGTCACATTGTATTTCTCTCTCTCTCTCTCTTCGTGACCTGGTGTGGGTTTTTTCCCTCTTAGTTGGGTTTTTTCCCCAGCTTAGTTTCAGTCCGTCGGTCTCTGGTGGTGGAGTGTGTTGAGGAAATTCAGGGTCCAAGTTAACCTCCTTGATATATTTTTTGGGGAAATTTTAGTTTTGGGTCAGTTAAATTTAGGGAATTTTGGACTTTTAGTAACTTTATTTAGGGGATTAATTAGAACTATTTTATGTATAGTTTTCGATGAATTTTTTCACCTTAGCAAATTTGTATTGGTCGTATTCAAAGCAACTTAGTCAGTTTTACCGGGAATGGTTACAGATCAATTGCAATTATATAATGTGATATTTTGCATTACTAAAGAAAGGAATTATTACTATTATATAAAATCGGTTACAGCTGTAATCTAAACTGTAATTTTCAGATCTTGTGTTTAATTCTGTAACTGTAAATGAAGAAAATACAGGTAATAAAACACACACACTGTTAACACCTGGCCATTATTAATTAATCACCAGACCAACAGGACTGAGGTGCGCAGGCTGGAGTGGATCACCTTCGTCGATAATATTTCACCTGTCCAGTACTCATTAATTACGGCGGCACATTACGCCACACCTGAATTACACTCCTTCAGGTGCTGTCGTCGCGCTGTTGAAATACACCGCCTATAGTTTTTCATCTCTTTCTGGGTATAAATTTTAATAGCGTTATTCTCACGAGTTTAGGAGAGAGAGAGAGAGAGAGAGAGAGAGAGAGAGAGGAAGGAGTAAAGTTCCTGGATGTTATCTTCAAGGTGGGTGGGTGGTACACTGACGGTCTCAGCTGGGTGTCGGTATCCAGGGTTCGAAGCGCTGTTGTGAAAATGTAAATATGTACATGGCGGCGACGTGTTGCTTGTTGAAAGTATTTAGACGATAATAAGTCTGTTAGGTGATCTCTGTCTCTCTCTTGTGCACGACAGAAAAGCTTGGTTTAGATGATCAGACAAGTGGGTCATGGTGAGGGTGGCAGCTATGTTCGACTCTCACACAGGAAGACCAGAGTTCGAACCCCATCTTGGACTATATTGTTATATATGACCATTACCTCTGACGATAAAAGTATGTGTGTTGCAATATATCCCACACCACACTACACTACACACTTCCCCTACACACCCACACCCCCTACACACACAACCACCTCCCACACACACACCCCACCCACACCCCCACACCCACACCCCCACACTAAGACAAACGCTCTAATAATACTCCGTTGATATGAAACACCAGTTCCTCAATCCTCGAGGGAGTCACTTAATACACGGAGGAGCACTTAGCAAGGCCTGGCTACACCACTTAAGTGTATGATATATCTAAGTGAGGCACCGGCTGTGAGTGTGTGTTAGGGTGAGGAAACATTGGGTAGAAACCTTCTCCTCTTATCTCAGTTGGATTTATCGAGCGAGTCTGTAAGGTACAAGTGTGTAGTGTAAGTGTGTTTGCGTTTACAGAGTGTAAGTGCGTTTGTGTTTATAGAGTGTAAGTGCGTTTGTGTTTATAGAGTGTAAGTGAGTTTGTGTTTATAGAGTGTAAGTGCGTTTGTGTTTACAGAGTCCGTTGATGTTTGTGTTTACAGAGGCCCTTGATGCCTGAGAGAGAGAGAGAGAGAGAGAGAGAGAGAGAGAGAGAGAGAGCAGCCAAGGTTTTTTCCCCCGTGTTCACCGCAGCGTAATGCATGAGCGCCTCGCCAGGGTTTATTATGAGCCTTTAATTTTAGACATTAGTTAAGCCTTCTTCGATAAGGAAGTTCAAGGAATATTAAGAGTATTGGAAGCGACTCAATAATTCCTCTTTGGCTGGTGGTACTACGTGGAGGAGGTGATATTGGCGCAGGTAAAGTGAGGAGATGATATTGGCGCAGGTAAAGTGAGGAAGAGGTGATATTGGCGCAGGTAAGGGGGGTGATTCGGTAAGTAGGAGGTGATATTGGCGCAGGTAAAGTGAGGAAGAGGTGATATTGGCGCAGGTAAAGTGAAGAGATGATATTGGCGCAGGTAAAGTGAGGAGGTGATATTGGCGCAGGTAAAGTAAGAGTGATATTGGCGCAGGTAAAGTGAGGAAGAGGTGATATTGGCGCAGGTAAAGTGAGAGTGAGGTAAGTAGATATTGGCGCAGGTAAAGTGAGAGGTGATATTGGCGCAGGTAAAGTGAGGAAGAGGTGATATTGCGCAGGTAAAGGAGGAGATGATATTGGCGCAGGTAAAGGAGAGGTGATATGGCGCAGTAGTGGAGGTGATATTGGCGCAGGTAAAGGAGGAAGAGGTGATATTGGCGCAGGTAAATGAGGTGATATGAGGGAGGTGAATTGGCCATAAAGTGAAGGGAGGAAAGTGAGGAGGTGATATTGCGCAGGTAAAGTTGATATTGCAGGTAAGTGAGGAGGTGATATTGGCAGGAAGGAGGAAGAGGAGGGTAAAGTGAGGTGATATTCAGGTAAAGGAGGAGGATATTGGCGCAGGTAAAGTGAGGAAGAGGTGATATTGGCGCAGGTAAAGTAAGGAGGTGATATTGGCGCAGGTAAAGGGGGGGATATGGTAAAGAGAGATTTCAGGAGGAGATGCGGGTGATTGGCAGTAAAGTGAGGAAGAGGTGATATTGGCGAAGGCAAAGGGTCTGCTCTGCTGCCCATTCCGTTATCTTTGAGGCCCAAGAAGGAGTTTTATAAGACCTTTGGATTCATTCTCACACATACGAGGATTCTAGGTAGAGATCCCGCTAGATTATGGACTCCCTGGAAGGATTATTGACCGTTTTCTCGACTGTATGTATGAGTGTCAGGACTGTAACGTGTCTCAGGGTCAGAGGTGATTCTTGTATGAACTAGATATTGAACTAGAATCATTGATTCTTGAAATATAATTTTTTTAGGTACTTTTGTAAACATCGATTTTTTTTCTGGTTTGTGATTTTTGGTGGATTTTTCCTCAATATTTTGTCTTTTTTATGATGATTTTTTTATTTTTGTGAATTAAAAAAAATAGAATGACTTTAGTTAAAAATACAATTAATTTGGCTTTTAAACCACTAGTCTCTAAGATCAAGATCAAACTCATGACATCTTAAACCTCACTAACTGATGCTCCCCAGAGACTCCTTTCCCCTCCCCAGGTGAGAGTCTGAGGAAACCTTCCTTCACTATAGTTTACCTGTGTGATCCCTGGCCAAGGTAAATCTGATACCAAGGTCAATAAACGACTGTGTGTCTGACTCATGGTGTTATAAAGACCAGTCAACCGGAACATTGGCTTATGCCATATTCCACACACACACACACACACACACACACACACACACACACACACATCAAGAGTTCCTTCCCTACATGGCTGCTGTCCTCAACACCTTCTGGTCTTCCCTGTCAGATTCTCTCACTCCAGGAAAAAGAGAGAGAGAGAGAGAGAGAGAGAGAGAGAGAGAGAGAGAGATCACGGTCACCAAAGAAGAATAAAAAAAAATATTCCTCTCATAAATCAACATTATCTGTTCCAGTATCTCAAGCGGTGTTATGTGTGGCAAGAATGACCCGTTATTATTACACCGCCTTTGGTTATCACCTGTAGTAAAAACATAAACGAACCCATGACAATAAGTGTGTACCCTTTGACGGGCCTCGCTGGAGTCTGTCTCTCTCTCTGTCTGTCTGTCTGATTCTCTGTCTGTCTGTCTGTCTGTCTGCTCTCTGTCTATCTGTCTGTCTGTCTGTCTGTGTCTGTCTCTGTTGTCTGTCTGTCTGTCTGTCTGTCTGTCTTGTGTCTGTCGAAATGAATAATTAAATTGTTGTCATGGTGAGTATAGTCGATAATAATAATAATTATATAAATAAAAATAAAAATAATAATAATAATAATAATAATAATAATAATAAATATAAAAGAGCATAAAAAAACATGTGAACTCTTAATTAAATAGATTAAATATTTATCTTATCCCAATAGTCGAAGGGAATAATACTCAGGTAAATCTTATATCTCTCAGGTTAATTAAATATAGGAATTAAATGTGTTATTACCTGTGTGTGTGTGTGTGTGTGTTCATTCAAGCGTGTTTAATTATATATCTGATCACCTGAACACACCTGCACTATTACCAGACCTTCTTGAAATAACACCTTTACTCTCTTCACTGTTACCATATACTTCCGTAAAAAAAAAAACCTTATCCCTCATACCACTGTTACCAGACACGAATTTACATCCCTATTACCAAACACTTATCAAGACAATGTTACCAGACCCTTATCAAAATACTATTACCAGACACTAGCTTGCACCACTATTACCAGACACTTGATACGACCACCTATCATGAGTACCACAAGAACTAGTTCCTCCCCTGTGCGTGTCCCCCAATGATCATCGCCTCTTCACTACCCTATAATTATATAATTAGATAAGCACCACAAAAACGACACAACGTTTAATCGAGACATATTTGTTGTCTAGTCGTTTAGTTAAATGTATCGGTGTGAGATGGATGGGAGGGTCTGGCAACAGTGGCGCCCCTTGTAGGTCTGGTAATACTGGCGTCCCTTGTAGGTCTGGTAATATTGGTGCCATATAGTGATGTTTAACCAGGTGCCAATATAGTGCCATTTTATCCCTTCAGTAATCGTTCGAGAAAAAAGTTTACAATTAAGTCATTAATTATTCAAGTATACAAAGTTACAGGTAACGTGATTGATGGTATACCCGGTCATACCTGTTGAGGGTGAGAGGGGTGGGGTGAGGGAGGGGATGGAGGAGGGGAGGAGGAGGAGGAGTGTAATATTTAGTACAGTTACCTCTTATTATATCCATATATAGTCACCTTCACCTCCATCACCCCACCCCCTCACCACCTTCTCTCCCATCATCACTACCTCTTTCCTACACACACACATCACCCCCACAGGATCACAACAACAACGTCTCACCTATAAGAAATCAGCACTAGGTTCCAGGGCGTTGTCTCATCACCCTGACATCAGCTCGAACATAGGAACAATTCATTGCTAAGTCTGTCTACCTAAGTGCCTCATTTGAGTGTGTTCTCTTGTTCTGGTTTAACTGGCTTTGTTTAAGTGTGGGGTTATAGTGGTGTGTGTGTGTGTGTGTGTGGGGGTGGGGTTGTTGTGTTGTTGTGTGTGTGTGTGTGTGTGTGTGTGTGTGTGTGTGTGTGTGTGTGTGTAATGTGGTTAATGAGTACATTTATAAATATTCTGGTGTTCAAAATTTATTCAGTTTGGTTCAAGCCCTTTCTTATATACGTTCAAATTTAACTAGTGATCTCATAGGTCGTTCACATTATAGTACGTTCAGAGTTTAGGCATTTTCATCCATTACCCCCCTGCGTTCACAAATAAACCCACCCGGGCGGCTCTTACTAAAAAAAAAAATAAATCTGAACTCTGAATCATGAAACATTTTAGCGATTCATTCCAGTTCTCCGCCTCCTCCTTCTCACTTTCCATGTAATTTTATCTCCTCAAATCTGACATCAATGGCTCTGACCCGTCGTGGATTGCAAGAACGGCGGCCCCTGTTGCTCAATGTTGCATCAAATATCTGGACTGAGGGAGGGGGAGAGAGGAGGGTGAGGGAGGGAGGGCATGTCTCAACCACAGTCAGAAGAGGAGGGAAGGAATTTCGACAGGTCTTTCCCGGTCAACAAATAAGAGAATAATTAATAGCATATCAGCTTACATCAACACTCTGCAATGGACGTTTCTCAACAGCTGAGAGAGAGAGAGAGAGAGAGAGAGAGAGAGAGAGAGAGAGAGAGAGAGAGAGAGAGAGAGAGAGAGAGAGAGAGAGAATGTTTAAGAACATGTTACACACGCTCGCACATTCAACCGGATACATTAAGAATTATACGTATTATAAATTCAAGGTGTGGTTTTCCCTCATCAAATATTTAGTTTACCTTTGACGATCTTTCCTTCTTGAAATTTAAAATCATTGGAAATAACAGGAATAAGAATTGACCGTTAACGATTTCATGAAGCAATTATAAACACGACCCTCACCTGAAAAAGAATAACAGTCAGGTCAAGAAAGGCGGGGTTTACTTTTATTAATATAACCTGATATATGAAGATTATTTTCTTTAACATACATACATACATACATACATACATACATACATACATACATACATACATACATACAGGCATACATACATACATACATGGGTAGAAGAATAAATATTTAGACATGGCAGAAAAATCGTAAATAAAATATTTTTCATCAGCTGAAATTCATGATTCGATTCGACTACCTCAGCCGAGGTCAGCTGGTCCACCTGACCTGGAAGTCCAGGTCACTCGCCACTGGTGGTCGTAACAGGTCAGGCCGGGTCATTCGAGAAATTTTAGTATTGCATTTTGTTCCTGATAATATAAATGTGTACAGTCTTAAAGTGATGTTGGTTAATACATAATGGTGGTGTTGGGTGTGTGTGTGTGTGTGTGTGTGTGTGTGTGTGTGTGTGTGTGGCTCGTGCCTTTTTGTTTCTGTCTATTGCTGTTTATATATGTCTCTCTGTCTGTATGTCTGTCTGTGTGCCTTTGGCCTGTCTGCCTCTGGCTCTAGCTTTTTCTGTCGTTATGGACACACCGCCCCTAGTTGACAATACATTCTTTGGACTCCTTAGATTGGACACCTTTTGGACATCCCCAAATCTCTTTTCTTCCTGTTGGACACGCCCAATGGACACCACACTCCATCTCCTCCTCCTCCTGTTGCACCCTCCCCGTTGGACACTCTTGGACATATCCCTCCGTTGGACACCCATCTATTGGACACCACCTCCCACGTTGGCTCAGAGGTAATGAGAAGTGTCCGGCCACTGTCCTGTTAGTGTGTGAACCAAGACACGACGCTCTGTAGGTCCCCAGGGCTTGAGACTGCTCCTCCTCCTCCCACACACACAGTCAACAAAACACGCGTGGCAGCAAGGGGAAGGAACGATGCAGAGGGTGCGGAAGTATGCGGAGAATGGCCACTAGCAGCTTCAAGAATCCTCCCTCGTCAGTACAGGAAGTAAAAACAACTCACTAAATTTGGTGTTATCGTTAGGAGAGACACGGCGTAAAGCAGAGAGACACCGGGGAGAAGTGAGATAGAGAGAGACAGAGAGGGAGACAATGGAAAGTGTAATAGGTAAGTACTTTGTTAACACGCACGCACACACACACACATTAGGCACGTGTGTGTGTGTGTCAGTCACGTAAAAACAGACAAAATCAATAAATAATAATAATAATCACAGGTATTCGTTAACGCTAATACTATAATAACATCAAGATATATCAAACTTCTCATTGGCTGACGAGAACACGACCTGAAAAAAATCCCAACACTATGATTGGCTCGGACCACAGGTAAAGGAGACCACCCCTCGCCTATGATTGGTGGGCACAAGAAGGTACCAACAGCGGTGATTAGTGTGTGTAAATCTTGCAGGTGATCTCATTGGCTATATTTACCTATGACATTACCGCCACAGGTAACTCATCAGCGTTCTCTCTCTTTAATAAATATTTACTCTTATTAAATACTCCCAGGTGTAATATTCCTCCTCGTGGATGATAAATATTACCCCTGATCTCCCGGACGAATCAATTTTCTACAGCATTAATGACCGGTTATTCTTGCTCGACTTTCTAATATGGTAACACAGGTAACACAATTAACCCAGGTAACACAGGTAACAATTAACACAGGTCAAAACAATTAACACAGGTAACACAATTACCAGGTAACACAATTAACCCAGGCAACACAGGTACGGTTACATTATCTTCATTAATGTTATTCTAGGATAGATAACAGAGAATGGGCTCCTGAAGTCATTGATGATGATAATAATAATAATAATAATAATGGGGAGGCCAGGTGAGGGAGGTCGGGGTGAGGAGGTCGGGGTGAAAGAGGTCGAGGTGAGGGAGAGTGGGGTGAAGGAGGTCGGGGTGAAAGAGGTCAGGGTGAGGGAGGTCGGGGTGAAGGAGGTCGGGGTGAAAGAGGTGAGGGAGGTCGGAGTGAAGGAGATCAGGGTGAAGGAGATCAGGGTGAAGGAGGCCAGATGAGGGAGGCCAGACCTCTTTAAGGATAGGGTTGATATCCATATGTTGGGCGGCATCTCAGGAAAGACGTTCATAAGAGTTAACAAATTAAGCTAAAATCCTCTGTGACATTTTTGAGGGCGAGAAAGACCCAAGCTAATTAATAATAATAATAATAATATCCAAAGTTTACACTGGAATAAAAAAAATAAATAAAATCTTGTCGGGTAGCTGACTGTAGACTGACCTCTTCTTCCACTACCTGCCCTGGGGGACTGGCATGACTCAGTGGGCCAGGAAGAGTTGAGAGGGGGGAGGGGAGAGGGATAGAGAGGGGGAGGAGTGGTAGAAGAGATGAGAGGGGAGGAGATGGGGTTGAGAGGGGTAGAGAGAGGGGGGGGTGTAACTTCATGACCATTTCACGCACGACTGATCCAATTAAACCAGTGAGGTGATGGTGGCTGGCTGGTGGCTCTCCCGGTGAAGTGGTCTACGAGGCCAAGGGGTTTGAAACCTCGCGGGGTGCCAACTGGTGAGACGAAGGCCTGATGGTACAGTTTCACACAAAATCCTCTAAAACACTTTGGGATAATATTTATAATCTAAGAACACTGGTTTCCGTCACATATTAAAACCACAAAATATAAACACTCCTTAAGTGAAATAATACGCATCCATTAACCCCCCCTACCCTCCCCTTACGCATTAATACGCATCAAGGACACGAGCATTTGCGTTAAGACTTCCCTGTTCGTCACTGTCCGTATATAGTGAGATGCTCCTAGCTTGACACACCGGCAGAGATAAGGCCTTAACTCCCAGCCCATCTCTCCTCCAAACAACACGACATACCTTCAAACAGTAGCTCCTCAGTATTTGACCTGAGTCCTTCATCATTAGGCCATGTCCGTCTGTCACTTGTTCCTGAAATACGAAAAAGAAGAATTAGGAAAGACAATAGAATGCTTATAATTTTTTTCCTTCCCCTTCTTCTCTCTTCATCCTCCCTCTCTCTGTCTCCTCCCCCTTCTGTTTTTCCTTCTCCTCTTCCCCTTCCTCTTCTTCTTCCCTTCCTCTCTTCTACTCCTCCTCCTCCTCTTTTGGTCCTTGGGAGATCTGTGTCTAAGTGATTGTCCCTCCATCTGCCGGACCTTGAGGAGCGTCGACCTGACCTAACCTAACCTGACCTGACCTAACCTGACCTAACCTGACCTAACCTAACCTAA